>NC_051064.1:24279000-24511500 GCF_004664715.2 Peromyscus leucopus | reverse complement strand
CTGCCTATTGAAAGCATTTTGGGGTACCCTGTTCTCTGTTTTCAAAACTGGGAATTAAACCCTAACCTGGTACATGCTGATCATGTGCAGTCAGTCACCTGGTGCATGCTGGGCATGTGCTGTCACCAAGCTCTATCACAAGCCCTTCCTATACTTCTAAATATGGCTTCCCTGGGCTTTTAGATTCCTGGAAACTTTGCTTGGGACAGTAAGTTCTTCATCCTAAAATGTGTAAGGAGAGGAGCCAGATGTGGGCAGAGCTGTGCCAACAACAGGGACAAGACGGCATAGTTGGCTTTGATAAGCCACTCACTGAGGGTTACAAAGCTGTGTGACAGACATGCCCTCTGTCAACGACAGTTCCACATATAAAATTAGGCTCACATTGGAGCCAGTCCAACTGACAAATATGTGTTAGAGGGGTGAATCTCTAAAGATTACCAGTGAGTATATTCTGAATGGCTCAATTATGCAAATCGGTATATGCTAAAAGCACAAAGTGCATCTAATTTTTAAATGGAGATGTATCTTCAGATAATAGTAACTTAAAATCCTTTCTCCATACATTATTTCATATAGCCTTTCTGAGCACCCTGAAAGGTAAGATGAATAAATAACCCTAAGATTTTCATGAGAGAAAAGCTAAATGACTTTCAGAAACACTAAGTGGGTGTCAGCAGTTACCCTATCCAGGTGTGGTTTGTCCATTGCTCTTCAATTTAGGGTAACTGGAGATGGAAAGATGAGTTATCCCCAACACAAGGCTCACAGCTGACTCCTAAAGCAAAAGACAGACCATGTTTCCTGGAAGTTTTCTATGACAGGAGTTTGTAAATAGGAAGACCCAGCCTCCCATGGGTCTTTATGCTTATGTCCCATGAGGAATGGACAGATGTGGTAACAGGACTGGACAAATGGTCATCACAGAAGCAGGAAGTTGAGCAAGGCCTAGGGGTTCAGGTGGCTCTCCTTGTGTAAGCCAGTACCCCTCTGGACCCAGATCTGGAAGGAGAAAGCAGAGACTGCTTTCTGTCTTGCTTCTAAGAAGACTTCAAGTTTTATCTCCCACCTTGAAGAAGAGGAATTCAGTTTTAATGACACATCTGGAGGACAGGTGAATCAGGAGCCAGAGACTTAGCTTGAGCATGCTTCTTGGACCTTGCAGCTTCCTCTGAGGTTCTTTGCATGCCAAAGGGCTGTGCCTTGTGCTCAGAGCCCCCACCTCTTTTTGTAGGTGTTAATGTAGCCCAGTTCAGCCTTGAACTCACTGTGTGGCTCAAGTTGACCTTGAATTTGAAGTCCTCTCACCTCTGCCTCTGGAATACTGGCATTACAGGTGTGTGCTACCACCCTTAGCTTTTTTTTTTTCTTAGTACTAGTCTACAGTGTACCTAATAGAAATGCCAAACTTTTATTTTGTTATATTATTGTTTAAGCAAATATGATAACTGCTAGATTCACAGTAATTTGGTTCTGTTAACTCATGTGTGCTATTCTAGTGCATTTCAAATTTTTGTTACATTTTTCCTCAATGTTTATTAGTTTTGTTTTTTTCAACGTAGCAATTTTTTATATCAAAAAAAGGTGTGGTTGAGGAGTTGAAAAGAAAATTTAGGTGGTAAAGATAGCTCAGTTGGTCAAGTGCTTGCCATGCAACTGTAAATTCAAATCTCTAAAACCCACCTCAAGCTGGGCAAGGTCTCTTGTGTCTCATCGTTTGGAGGGCCAAGATGGAGGATTCCCGAAGCTCATGGGCCAGCTAGCCTGGGCTACATAGCCATGAACAACACAGAGAACCAGTCTCAAGTAAGATGGGACCAACATTGAGTTTGTCCTCTGATCTCCACATTCTAGCATGGCAGCACACACATGCACGTACCATACACGCATCATCCGCACATTTTTAAAACTACTGTTTACTGCATTTCACTTTCACAAAATGACAGCACAGGACATGAGACAAAAACTGCATGTCTACTACCAATATGTATGTGTAGGAGAGGAGTTACCTGAGGCAACAATGAGTGAAGCAGTGGTCACAGTTTTCAATATCATCTGGCAATGAGTCCTAAGGACCAAGGGTCCTATTCTAGGCCCTTGTTCAGGCATTGCTGATAGTAAAGCATTATGGGTATGTGGTTACTTATTTTCTCCACCAGGGGGTGTGTAGATACTAGGAAAGAATTTCATCAGTATCATTGCCTTAGCTGCTGTATTATACAGATGGGATCAAAAGTACTTGTTAGTTACTAGGATTAACCCAGTCACAAATACTCATTTAGCAATGCCATTTGTCACCTGCATTGTCCTTGTTCTCCCTAGTGATGTGATAGCCAAATGTGATTAACATTTCAGTAATGTAATAATAGTTTGTAAGAACATTGCTGCTGTCACTGGTGTGCCCTGGGTTCTTTTCAGTGTGAACATCACTTGAGTGAACTGTTTACAAATCATTCTCCCTGGAAATCATGTAATTTGCCTCACTGTGTTCAGTTTCCTCAATACATTATCCATTTAAATGAACCACCATAAAATTTAGTATTGTTTTTCTTTTCAAATTGATACTATATCCCGTCTTGTTTCTTGAATTTCAGTCCTTGGTTCTCTTTCACCATTGCAGTCATCAGTTCTCACCATGGTCAGTTACTTTGATCTGTGTTTCTCAAAACGAAATAATGATGCAAAGTATAATCACCAAGGCCAGTAACAGACTTGAGTGGCAGAATTGGAAAATCAGTGGGGATTGACATAGGAGTTGAATATCCTAAATTCCTCATACCACCAATGTATTAGGGTCCTTCAGAGAACACAACTAACATGAGTATGCACACACACATTTAGATTTATTAAACTGGCTTATAAAATCATAAGCTGAATAGTACTCCTGGGGCTTTCTGTAGCCTAGAAATCCAGTGAACCTAATAGGTGATCATTCATGGAGGCAGGAATTCTCAGAACAAGAGAAACCAGTGATGCAGCCATAGACCAGTGCTGAAAGTCTGGAGGCCGCCTCAGGAGTGAGTGTACGTCTCCATTCAAAGGATAACTCTAGACTGTCATGTCTGTGGGCAGTGGCAGTAGAGAAAATATGCCCACTCTGGAAGGATTAGGTGATGTTTTATTCCATCCAGCCTTCTAGGAACTTATTGGACTATGCCTTTAGAGTGGGTCACTTCATTAACTCACATGCCAGTTGTCTCTGCAAATTCCCTCACAGACATATTCAGGAATGTGCTTTACCAGTTTCCTGGGCATCTCATCCCGGTGAAGTTAATAAACAAGATTAATTGTTGCCATCAGCTCTTAAGTTCCAATTTTCTTCTCTTCAGAATGAGGCTATCGACACCATTGTTTTGTACAGCCATTGTAGAAAAGAGTATCCTCAGCTGCCATTACCAGTATTTGGCCAAGGAAAATAGAACACTGCCTTAAAGTATAGTCATCCCTTGTTTTATTCAGTGTGTTTCTAATAGCCAAGACAAATTATCAACCTAAGTGTTCTACAAGAGACTAACAGATAAGTTGATGTATACATGTGACAGATTATTAGCCTTTAGAAAGAAGGAACCCTTGACATTTGTGATAACATGGTCAAAACTGGGAGATGCCATGCTAAGGAAAATAAGCCAAAGACAAATACTACATGATGTTATATGTGTAAGAATGAAGAACATGAGCTCATTGTAACAATAGAACAGTTATTAGAAGTCAGACTATGAAAGGGATACCGTCTGCACAGACTGAGTTAGATGAATGAGCTCTGAAGAGCAGTGTAGTACTAAGCATATACTTGAAAACTTCTGAGTGGGTCTCAGTGTTTTCACCACAGAGTTTGTGTAAGATGGTATACTAATTTCCTTGACTGCAGTAATCATTGCAGCTATGTGTGTCTGTCAAGATGTCACATTGCACCTTAAATACATACAGTTTTAGTGAAGCTGGAAGATTAAAACTCAGTCCTTTGCTTCTGCTTCTATTTCATAAACTTAAGCATTCAAAATGTGCCCAATGCTGCTATGATGGATTTAAAGATTGACAAATGAGAGAACTAATGAGTGAATTTAGGAAAATATAGCTTGTGCTGTTCTCTTCCTTGTAAGCTAGTTTTCTGGTAAGAAAATTTGACAAGTCTTATTGAAAACATTTTAATGGGGAGATGTACCATAATGGTAAAGTGCCTGTTTAGCACATACAAAGGCCTGAGTTCAGTCCCTAAGCACGAGAGAGAGAGGAGAGAGAGGAGAGAGAGAGAGAGAGAGAGAGAGAGAGAGAGAGAGAGAGAGACTGGTTACATGTGTGGGATATCTGGTAAAGAGTAGCATTCACATATATTAGTCAATGAAAAATTTCAGAACCACTACAGTTTTTCTGAACCTCAATGGCTTAAAGTATGTTAGAATCCACAGGTGACTATAAAAATATGATATAAATAATAGATGAAATCATAAAATCACCATTTTGAAGCTCCTAAAGGAAATTGAGGCAGTGATTATTAGTTTGTATTAAAATTATGTGATGGGTTGATAGGAAAATAAATTTGGTGTGATTTGCCAATTATATAAAAAAATATTATATTCTTATTACTAGACAATGGCAAGGAAAAATGAAGATAAAATTGTACAGTGAAAACTAAAGTCACTATTATTATAATTCCCTGACCAAGTCCAATGGTGTGATGAACAGCTCTGCTCTTCCCCCTGTGCTGCACAGCCTGTTGTGTGTACCCATCACTCCATGCTTGCTTGCTTGCCTTTGGTAAAGTCGTGCTGTGTAGCCCTGGTTTGCAGCTGTGTGCCCCACATCCAACCTGAAAATTGCAGCCATAAAGAGGAATGAAATGACATCATCTGCAAGAAAATAATGGAAGTGATGGATGGCATGTTATAGAACATTAGAAACACCCAGGAAGACAGATGCCATGTGTTCTTTCTAATATGCCAAATGTAAATTGTAAAAATATATACATATAGCAAATGAAAATGGGAGAAAGATTGTGTGTATGTCTCCAAACATAAAACAAAATTCACTTATCTTCCACATATGCCTTATATATGTACACTTATGTGAAAAAAAAACACATGTTTATGTGAAAAAACTTTTTCTGGGGAAAAACAACACACACATCTAGAACCCAAATAAAGACCCATGACATGGCCGGGCGGTGGTGGCACAGGCCTTTAATCCAGCACTCGGGAGGCAAAGGCAGGCGGATCTCTGTGAGTTCAAGGCCAGCCTGGTCTCCAAAGTGAGTTCCAGGAAAGGCACAAAGCTACACAGAGAAACCCTGTCTCGAAAAAACCAAAAAAAAAAAAAGACCCCACGACAGACCGAAGTACATGTATCATCAAAGTCCAACTTGGTGAACAATGAGTTTTATTGGGGTTAATGTCAGGAACTTGGTGAGCAGTTATTTTACAGGAGCAGAAATGACTCAAGACAGAAGCATCACAAAGCCCACCCCAGCACAGGTGACAGCTCACACATGCTGGAATCCTGGAGCACACTGCACGGCCTGTAGGCAGCTCAACAGGTTGGATTGTGTCCTTTCCAGGTGCCTCAGTTTGTCTAAACCTCTTCCAGACAGCTGCTCTGGTCTCAGAATCCTCTTTGCATCTTGTCTCAGAGTGACTCTCAGCAGCTTTTACTGTTTACTCCAGGGAGGGAGGGGGCTAATGAATCTGATCAGTTTCAAGGTCTTCCTAGAGCTATTGAGCTGTTTACCTTACTTGGCTTAAGAAGCTTCTCTGCAATTTGAATATGGACAAGCTATGTTGAAAACCACAAATAATTTTGTGAAGTGATATTTTGGCTATGCAGAAAGTTTTTAAAAGATACCTTTTAAGTTTTTGGTTGTTGGTTTTTTTTTTTGTGATTTTTTTTTTTTTTTTTTGTGTGTGTGTGTGTGTGTGTGTGTGTGTGTGTGTGTGTGTTTCAGTGCTACAGGGGCCAGAAAAAGGTGTTGGATCCCCTGGAGTGAGTTACAGGCAGTTCTAAGCCATTTGCTATGGATGCTGGAATGAAGCACCATCCTCTTAACTGCTGAGACAGCTCTCCTACACCCAAAATTTGTTTCTTTTAACTGTACAGTAAAAATTTCAGACTAGTGAGGTGGTGAAATGGGTAAAAGCCCCCGCACCATTTGGCGGAAGGAGAGAACTGACTCCATGAGTTGTCCTCTGACTGCCACAAGCACATCATTCTAAGAGCACACCTCTATCTCAACATACACAAATAAATAAGTGTAACAAAAATTAAAGTAACAAAAGTGTTCTTTTAAATGTTGACTGTTGCTGAGCTGTGGTGGCACACAGTGCTCAGGAGGCAGAGGCAGGCAGATCTCTTGAGTTAAAGGCAGCCTGGTCTACGGAACAAGTTACAGGACAGCCAGAGCTACACAGAGAAAACCTGTCTTAAAAAACAAAAACAAGCCGGGCGGTGGTGGCGCACGCCTTTAATCCCAGCACTCGGGAGGCAGAGCCAGGCGGATCTCTGTGAGTTCGAGCCAGCTGGGCTACCAAGTGAGTTCCAGGAAAGGCGCAAAGCTACACAGAGAAACCCTGTCTCGAAAAAACCAAAAAAAAAAAAAAAAAAAAAAAAAAAAAAAAACCAAGCAAAATAGTTAACTATTATTAATGCAAAATGGTGGTAGTAGAGTCTAAGCTTTGGATACAGGCAAGGACTTGATACCTTAGTTTACTTACTAGCTGGTGACCTCTGTAGGACTTGCAAACTCTTTGTACCTCTTCTTACTGTCCTACCTTGCAGGAAGCTAAACTTTCTGAGAAATAAGAACTGACAACTGCTGGCCTTCCATTAAAGCCCGCCATTAATTCACCTGCTTTCTCTCCTGCTTCTTACTCCTGATTTGTTCCTTGATATGTTACAGTCTCAGTTTAGTTCATTTTTATTTTCCACTTTTGATTCTTGTGTTCTCTTTCTCTCTCTCCCCCTCTCTGTAAACTGGCAAAATTATCCTTTATCTGTTTGTGATATTAAATATTCCTATTACATATTACATATGGCTGTTTCTGACAACAGACAGGAGTGGAATCCTAGTGTCTAGTCTGGATAGCTGAGGCAATTCACGTGTTTATACAGGGCACCTTTGGGGGACACTTGGGCTCAGAAGCTACTGAGAAGCAAGACAAAGAAAATTTGAAGACATTAGAGATGTAGGAATCTATTATATAATTATATATAATTTCTCAAAGGCCTTTAAAAATTCAATAATTTCTAATACTTTCTCACTTTGTAACTCTTTAAGACAATAAGTTTTTTTACTTACTGACTCTTCATTACCCCCTTGCATTTGACTTCTTAAAACCAAGGGTAAAATATGCCCTTGTGTGTGCCTACATCTCAGTGTAGGCACCGAGTCTTGTGTGTGTCTTGCTTCTCAGTAGCTTCTGGGCCCAAGTGTCCCCCAAAGGTGCCCTGTATAAACACATGAATTGCCTCAGCCGTCCAGTCTAGACACTAGGGTTCCACTCCTGTCTGTTGTCAGAAACAGCAACATCTTTAAAACTTAAATCATTATTAAATCCAAAATCATTATGATCTTTAATCTTCAATATTTCAGGAATATGTGGTGAAGTTAAGATCTGGTCTTCTCAGCCATGTGGTGGTGGTGCATATCTTTAATCCAAGCACTCAGGAGGCAGAGGCAGGCCAATCTTTGCGAGTTCAAGGCCAGACTGGTCTACAGAGTGAGTTCCAGGACAGCCAGGGCTACACAGGGAAACCTTGTCTTGAAAGTCCAAAAAGAAAAAAAAAAAAATACGCTTTAGCTATAGGCCAGAGGAATCAGAGGGTCAGGAACACCACGAGAAAACAGCACACAGAATCAACTGACCAGGATTCATGAGGGCTCACAGGAACCAGGGAGCCTGTATGAGTCTGACCTATGTCCTCTGCATATGTGTTACGGCTGGGTATCTTGGTGTTCTTGTGAGACTCCTAACAGTGGGAGCCAGGGCTGTCTCTGACTCTTTAGCCTGCTTGTGTAACCTTCTCCTACTGGATTGCCATCGTCCAGCCTTGATGTGATAGGATGTGCCTGGTCTTATTGTAGCTTGTCATGCTGTGTTTGGTGGATTTCCCTGGGAAGCCTGCTGTTTTCTGAGGAGAAACAGAGGGGATGTGGATCTGAGGGATAGGGGAGATGGGAGGAGAGACTCTGGGAGGGAGGGAGGGAAACTGCAGTTGGGGTATAATAGATGAGAGGATAATCATTTTTTTAATCTGGTCTATTCTCCTGCCACCATGCCTGCCACTTTGCTGCTATGCCTCCTGGCATAATAGACTCTCGTCCCTCTGTAACCACAGGTCAAAAATATAAACTCTCCTTCTTAAAGAAAAATCTAATCTTTGGTAGTAACTGCCATCTAACTGGCTTTGTTTCCAAATAACTCAGCTCTGGAACTTGCACAGCTGTGGCTCTGCTGCCTCGCCACTCACTTGTTAATAATGGATATTTTTCCATATTCCATTGTAATTTATTTCAGGTTCCTCTGATTTCTGCTGAAAAATACAAAAACATTCTGTTTTGTTTAACAAATTTATGGTTTGAGTAAGGAATGCTCCCTACAGGATCAGGTATTTGAGCACTTGGTCCCCTGGGGATGATGTTTGGAGAGAGGTTATGGAACCTTTAGAAGGTGCTTTGTTGGAGGCGATGTTACTACCTTTGACAGGATTTAAAGTTTATAGCTCTACCCCACATCCTTCTCTCATTCTGCTTCTTGTGTATGGTTGAGATGTGACCTCTCAGCCTCCTGCACCAGCTCCCTACCGTCATCCCTCCCCTGCCATCATGGACTCTCCCTCGGGAACTATAATCCAAAATAAAATGTTCTTCTATAAGTTGCTTTTGGTCATGATATTTTACCATAGCAATAAAAAAGTAACTAATATCCAAACTCATCAAGAAAATTCTGTTGAAGAACCAATATTGACAGAAAATAAAATGATACAGAAAAAGTAATTCTACTTATTTCTTTAGCAATCTGAAATTAGTGATCAATATTTACAGTCACTAATACATGTCTATCAGCTTTTTAGATAAGTAATAAGGGGTCCCCCTCACTCTCAGTGCAACTGTTCATCTCAGTTCTGGGTAGCCTGGTGAAATAAACATTGTTCAGATTGAGAAAGACCTATAATTCCCATTGCTAATACTTCTTGTGTGTCTCTGAAAAAGTGACTCAGAACTCTGTCCTCGATTGCAAGATTAACAGCAGCTAATAGTATGTTCTGAGAGTGGGGAAACAATATAGAGATGGCTATATTTGTTAACCACACTCATCCCCATGGTACAGTGGTGGTAGGGTGATAGGAAGGAAGGAGGGGGAGAGAAAGAAATGGACCTGGTAGGCCAGATGTGGCTCCAGTTCCCTTCCCTTTAATTCCTTCATAAGATAGAACCTGAGTCCCACTCCATGTCTTGAGGAGTCCCGAGCCTTTCCCAGCATTCTCCAACATTTTCAGCTGACTTCATTTTCATGAGCATCATTGACCAATTTGATTTATGTAACACTATCTTGCTGTCCTTAATATATGGTTCATACTCATACTTGATTAACACATATACTGAACTGGCAATTTCTGTGGTTTTCACATGCACTCTTCCTCTGAGAAACAAAGCCTTGGAAATAAACTACATTTTCCTTCTTTTTCTTGGTATCTACCTTTGCTAAAGGTAGACTACAAGGAAAAGAGAAGCACTGTATCAGTAGAAACAACTGCAGTAACGCTCGAGACGTTTGTACTTTTAAAATCCTTTCAGGCCATGCCTAGGGATATCACTTTGTCTACCTCCTGCATACCATACTCCAGACCTCTGCATCATGTCTGAGTTTAATAATCCCAGTTTTAGAAGTAACATGCTTCTAAGAATTCCAAAATCAATATTAGATCAATTTATTCTTTTCTATCCCTACTAATAAACTAAGCCCTAACCAAATACATTGATATCCCAGCAGGAATGATGGCACATGAGCAATTCTGTAGAAAGCAATTTGCCTTTTTTTAGAAGTTGAAGTAAATAGCATAATGATGTTGTTTCTTCTTCTTAAGATGTAGCTGTAGCATTACTGGGTTCTTTTGGTTTGGTTTGGCATTTCATCTGGTTAGAGCTTGTAAGCCTAAAGAATATATAAAATTATCTTAATATAAACATTGAGTACCCAAAGGATCAAAGCTACATGTAAGTTTAGTCCTGGGACAATGCTCTTGTTAAGCCCAGTTCAAGGTCTACTCTTATCAGTAAATGGCTTGATCTTGGGTCTGGGTCTGTATGTGACACAGTACTATATTGACTTTGGAAATCATACAGCTAGCTCTTTAGTTACCAAACTCTTGGCATCTCTACAACTATCTAGTAACCCACATGCACACCTTACTTCTGATATTTCTTTGTCCTGATAGATATGAGTCATGAATTTCACCCATTTTATAAGCCTGTTTGTATGAAGAATTTCTAAGAAGTGATTACAACAAAGGGGGAAATAGTATTGTCAGTGGCAGTCAACAACCTATCTGTGTACAACCAATGATTTCTTTGGTATTTATTTTTCAAACTTCTGTAGAGCTTAGCTTGTCACCAGAAAAACATATAGCAAATATGAAATGGAGCTGAGTATGAAAGCATTCATGTTGTCCTTCCTTGAACTTCCTTGTGGCTAGAATCAGTTGAGCAACCAAGAAGAACAGCATGTTCCTTGGCCAGATGCTTAAACCAGTTTCTGGGTTAAATTTCACTAGATCAGCAACCTAAGCTTAGCTCATCAAGTTACGTACATGAACTTATTTACTTCTTAATGTCTGTATTTCATGAAAGCTTCAGTAGAAACAATACAGTAGGCAAAAATGGCATGAGTTGGGGAAAGAATATAAGTATAACTCAAGCCCTGGTGTTTAGTCCATGGTTAGCTATCAGTGAAACCTCAGACAAACCTATTCCTCTGTGAAGTCTTGAACAGCACAGTCAATGTCCATGTGTTTGCAGTCTATTGCATTTGGTCCTTTAGTTTGTCCTCTACTATCTGCAAAATAGGAGACATTTCTTGGGTTTTTTATTTACTTATTCTTTAGCAATTTCATACATATCTAAGGTACTATGATCATATTCCTCTCCCATTATCCTCTAATCTCCCTTCTTTCCTACTGAACAAACCCCTTCTTCTCAAGTCTTCCTATTTTCATCTTTTTTCCAAATTATTTACTTCTTAATGGATTAGTATTTTAAAATAACTTGGAATGTTGTTAAAAATAATTAAGTCACTTGCTAGCAATTACCATGATCTCAGAGACATTTCCCCATACTCCTATCAATATTCAACCATTATAGTGTATGAGCTAGAAAGCCTACATTTGTCTCTTAAAACAGAAAGGATGTTGATTTGTCATCTTAAAGCTGATTTCAAGTTATAATGTTTTGAGATTTCATGAGAATTGTGACCAATATGGCAAGAGATAAAACAACTATAGACAATATATTTTACTTATTCTTCTATGTCTTTAATTAAATGGCATGTGGTGCCTTCTCTTTGATTAAATTACTTGTCTGTGGTTAGCTTAAGTTAGTTCCATGTACAGTGTTTCTATTCTAGAAATGTTTGAAATCTGTCTTTCAATCTTCAGTTTTGAAATGTAAACAAACTTCTTGGTGTTTAAAAGTACCATCTGGAGACACAACTGAGCATATGAGTGAACTTGACTCTGTACTCAGAAAATGAGATCTTTACGATCATGAGGTTTCTTTCATAACCTAAAATTTTACAAAACTGTCTCACTTCTGTTCAAAGGAGTCACAGCAATACCCATGCAAGACAAGAGAGGAAACTTAACTATGCTGCTCCATAAAATAATCACCTTTAGTCGGCTACAACTTTGTTTCTTCTTAACTTTGCATCACTCTTAAACATTTAGACCTCAGTGAACAATTCTAAAAGCTGGGGTGCATTCTGAGAATGGGTCACAAAAATGGATCTAAGATACAGACATTGTGGTAGATAGCACAGCAGGAAATTGTCTTATTTTATTTTGGAATTAAGTATACCCAAATATCAGCACAATACTATTTCCCATTGTTGTGGACCCATTCCCCCTTCTTATATGGCTTTAAAAGCACCAATTTGGGGATGCGGACAATACTTGGTAGCTGAAGTGCTTGCATACATTCATAAGAACTGGAATTTAGATTCCCAGAATCTGCACAAATTTGTGTGGGCCTGACCACCTGATTGTGATCCCATCACTCAGAAGTTACAGATGGCAGAGCAAGCTGGCTGGCAAAGCAAAGAGCTCAGGGTTAGCATGAGCTATTCCATGGCGAATTGTGGGCACTTGAATGGAAAGAAATAATTACTCTGAACAAATTAATATTTACATGTATATCCAAGATAAATATTAATGTTAAAAATAGTCTCTCACACCCTCTGGCAGTCGTCCTTTATCTACTTTAATGTACAGCTAATATTTATTCTCATCTTCAGTCTAGTTTATGTCAGTTAATATGAAGGCCAGTAATTTGAGGTTGATCAGTTGATTTTAGGTTCACCTTTGCTTGTGATGTTCAAAGTTTTGCAGATAATAACAAGAGATTCCAAGCAAGCATCTTGGTCTTTGAGGAGCTACAGCTAACACAAACTCACTTTGTCAGCATTGGAATCAAGCCACTGACTGGGGTAACTTAAGTATGAGGTGAATAGACCCTGGGGGTGGGAGCTTCTGGGTATTGTGCCCAGAATAGGTGACTACAGGGCAGAGAGAGTCAGCAGTTGGCAAGCAGGTTTGTACTAGAGTAGCCAGGGCCCAATCATGGACCAGCCTAAAATAAGATCATGTAATGCTAATCTTTCTATTCTTGGCTTAGTCAACTGAGCATAAAGCCCTTTTTTTAGACTTCTATTATATATGTGTGCCACACTACCTTTGCCTATTCATCTGTTGATGGGCATTCACATTATCTCCATGTCTTTGATAATGTAAACAATGGTAAAATGAATATAGGAGTGCAGGTGTGTCCTTGACATACTGAGCTCATTTCCTTTGATAGATACCCAGAAGGCAGATTGCTGGCCACAGAACTGTCCTAAGTTTTCAATACCCTCCATACTGTTTTCTGTAACAGCTCTATTAGTTTACCTTATCTTCCCAACAATACACAATCATCCCTTTCTCAACATACTCACCAAATTACCATTTGCTTTTTGAGAGGACCATTCTTATATGTAGTTTGGTGGTGTTTCCTTGATGAAAGTTGCTACTGAGCATTTGTCATATATCTGGCCTTTTGTAGGTCTTTGAGAAATCTGTATTTCAGGAACATTGTCCATTTACTACTTAGGTTCTTATTGTCAGATTTATTTATTTATTTATTCATTTTATTCATTCATTTATTTATTTTTATTCATTCATTCATTATTTAGACCAACTCTTACATAGCCTGTGCTGTCTAACACTATGTAGACCAGGTTAGCCTGAAATTTAAAATTCTATGGCTCCCAAGCACTAGGATTATAGCATGTTCCACCATGTCCATCAAAATTCTTTATTGTAGCTAAAGTTTTCCTGCCTTGCCCACAGTCAGGACAAATCTCTCTCACCTGCCAGTCCCACAGCAACTCAGGCCTAACCAAGTAAACACAGAGACTTATATTGCTTACAAACTGTATGGCCGTGGCAGGCTTCTTGCTAACTGTTTTTATCGCTTAAATTAATCCATTTCCATAAATCTATTCCCACGTGGCTCGTGGCTTACTGGTCTTCACATGCTGCTGGTCATGGCGGCGGCTGGCAGTGACTCTTTCTGCCTTCCTGTTCTTTCTTTTCTCCTCTCTGTTAGTCTAACTATACTTCCTGCTAGCCACTGGCCAATCAGTGTTTTATTTATTGACCATCAGAAGCCACACATTTGCCATACAGAACATCCTACAACACTTTATTTTCTTCCTACTGAGTTGTTTGCATTCCTGACAATATTTAGAGTATTTCTCCTTTTTCAGAAATATGATTTCCAAATATTTTTCTTTCGTCTTTAAAGTGCCTCTTTACTATTTTTGTGTCCTTTCTTGTATGGAGCTTTATAATTCAGTGCAGTTCTCACTGCCCCGACTCTTTTTTTCTCTTTGTTGTGTGTTTCTACGGATGTGTGTGTGTGTGTGTGTGTGTGTGTGTGTGTGTGTGTGTGTGTATGTCTTACCGTCTTACCAAAGCCATTGCCAAATTTTCTTCCCTATTCTTTCTTCTATTAGCTTTTTTAGTTTTAGGCCTTAATTAAATCTTTATCCATTTTGAATTGATTTTAATGTGTGAGGCAAGATTAGAATCCAGTTTCCCTCTTCTACATGTGGATCTCCAATTTTTAATATACTGGTTGCGAGAGAGATTTCCTTTCTTGAATGCATGCCGGCACCTTCACTGAAGTTTGTTTCTTCAGAGGGTCAGTGTTTCTGGCTCTGTCTGGTCTTCTGTTCTGCTGCCCTATGCAAGTGTCGGTCCAGTGCTCAGCTGCTGTGATTTGCAGTTTTACTGTAGCCCTGCAAATAGGATGTCTCCCACTTTATTTTTATTTAAGATCACTTTTTCTGTTTAGGAAGCTTAGTGAATCCATATAAATTTTAGGACTCTTTCCCTATTTAAGTTAAAAGTGTTATAGAGTTTCAGTAGGAACTATTTAATCTCCAAATCAGTTTGGCCAGTATAATAATTCTTATAATATTGATTCTTCAATGCACAAACATGTTATCTTTCCTTACACTTGTGTCTTCTTTATTGTCTTCCATAAATATTTAATTGAAGATCTTTCACTGTGGTAAAGTTTACTCCCTGGTATTTTACATGTGATTTTAAATGAGATTGTTTTCTTTTTATTCTGCCAGTTGAAAGGAGCTCTATGGCAGTGATAAGTGCAACATTGCTTCCCTGTGTTCTCAACTGTGTCCTCATCAGTCTTGTCTCCAAAGCTCTTTGGGTTTTGACACCTCTATCCATCTCTGCTCAAGGAAGGCTCAGGACAAAAAGAAAAGCCCATTCTTCCTTCCCTCAGCTCTGTGTGTCAGATATCCCACACTGCTCCCAGATCAGGTATTTGCAGCATTTTCACCATGAATGTTGGCTGAAAAGTTAGATGTAGCTTTTGTTTCCCTGTTTCCTCAGCCTGTTAGTACTGGTGCTTAGAAATCAGACCCTACAGTGATTCTAGACAATCAGAACAAACAGTACATTTTCAAGAAAGATAGAATGCTTCTAGGGGGGCATTGGGCCCAAAGGGATTCACTATCTTTTGCCTTTCTCATAGACAATGAGGCTGTACCCTGGGATTTACTAGGGAAGGGGAAGACATGGGGCAGTGATGGTCTACACAAGCAGTCTCTCACCTATTATTACTAAGAATGTAACCAAGAATTTGAAAAGAAGCATCCCATGCACATACATGCAAATACCTTCTTCTCAGCTATTAACATTGTTATAAAGACCATGAGATTTGAAGTCAGTCTTCCTGGGTTCAGAGTATTGCTTGATCACATATTATGTCACTTTAAACCACAGTCTCCTTGTCTGTAATGTTACATCATCTATAGGGTACAAAAAACAGTGGACATCATGAAGTTCTGGGTGTAGTGACTACCAAGTAATATCAGGAGGTGCTCTTTCCTGAGTCATGAGTTTTCTTTACTGGCAGTTGCATGAGGTTTTGGCTCTAGTGAGAAGGGAAAGCTGTCCTCTAAAATCAATGATGACTTGAGGTGGCATGTTTACTTTGACTTTAGTTCTATTGGAATTCTGTAACCTTGTACTAAAATGGACAGTTCTCAAATACAATCTTTCTAAAGGGCAAAGTGAAGAGGTTCCCTATACCCTAGTTTGTCCTCGGGAATAGGGTGGGACCTGAAAAGTGGATCACAGCTGCTCTGGGTCTGTAATCTCATGAGGAATGATGGCTCATCTGATCCTGCATCCCCATTCCACTGAGGCCTGTGTTGTGAGGGAACCAGTACCACTCTGCCTGAACTGACATTTATAATTGTATTGTTACTATATTGACATTACTTCTTCTTTCAGTGCCATTCATACAGATAACATGTTTAGCATTAATTTCCCACAATATGACTAGCACAGAAAGTTCCCATGCCATCTCCACAATGCTCAGAAATGTGTTCCATTAGACAAACTCTGTCAATAACAACTCTAATTTCTGCGAGGCTTACCCAGGCTTCTGGGGGGATTTCAGCAGAGGATGGACTGGGTGTATCAGTCAGGGTTCTCTAAAGGAAGAGAGCTGATAGAATAAACATATATATTAAAGGGGGAGTTACTAGACTGGCTTACAGGATGTGGTCTGGTTAGTCCCGAAATGTCTATTTCACAATGGAAAGGCTGAAACCCCAATAGCTGTTCAGTGCACAAGGCTGGGTGGCTTGGCAGTCCCAAACCAATGTTATGGTCCTAGAGGGTTTTTGGATATCTGCTGATCTTCAGTCTGTGCTGGAATCCTAGAGAAATTGAATTAAGCTTGGATGAAGCAAAAGGATAGATGAACTTGCCAGCATGAATGAAAATAAGCAGGCAAAAAACAAAGTTCCCCTTTTCCATGTCCTTTTCTATGGGCTGCCACCAGATGAGTGGCAGGATTTATGGTGGGTCTTCCTGTTTCAAATAATCTGATTTTAAAAACCTCACATTCTGTAGGCTGTCTTTGTCTTTTTGCCCGTGTCTTTTGCCCTACAAAAGCTTCTCAGTTTCAGGAGGTCCCATTTATTAATTCTTGCTCTCAGTGTCTGTGCTGCTGGTGGTCCCTGTGCCAATGTGTCAAGAGTACTTCCTACTTTCTCTCTATTAAGTTTACTGTAACTGGATTTATTGACGTTTTAATCCACTTGGACTTGAGTTTTGTACATGGTGACAGATATGGATTACCTTCACCAACACCACATCTGACAGAGGACTGATCTCCAAGTATAAAAAGAACTCAAGAAACTAGACATCAAATAAAAACACAATCCAATTAAAAAATGGGCTAAAGAGCTAAAGAGAGAATTCTCAAAACAGGAATCACAAATGGCTGAAAGACATTTAAAGAAATGCTCAACATTCTTAATCATCAGAGAAATGCAAATCAAAACGACTCTGAGATACCACCTTACAACTGTCAGAATGGCTACGATCAAAAACACTAATGACAGTCAATGTTGGAGAGGATGTGGAGCAAACGGAACACTCCTCCACGGTTGGTGGAATACAAACGTGTATATCCACTGTGGAAATAGTATAGTGGTTTCTCAGAAAATTGGGAATCGATCTACCTCAAGATCCAGCCATACCACTCTTGGGCCAAGGAATGCTGATTCATACCATAAAGATACATGCTCAGCTATGTTCATAGCAGCACTATTTGTAATAGCCAGAACCTGGAAACAACCTAGATGCCTGTCAACTGAAGAATGGATTAAGAAAATGTGATACATATACACAATGGAGTACTACTCAGTAGAGAAAAAATGACAGCATGAAATTTGCAGGCAAATGGATGGAACTAGAAAATATCATCGTGAGTGAGGTAACCTAAACCCAGAAGGACAAACATGGTATGTACTCACTCATAAGTGGATTCTAGATATAAAGCAAAGAACAATCAGACTGCAACCCACAGAGTCAGGGAGGATATATAGCAGGGGAGACCCTAGGATGACTGGCTTATAATAAGTTTTGGTTTTACTCAATTACTGGGCAAGCCTCAGTGAAACATTTCACTATTAGAATAAGAATTTGTACTGTATCAAGCTGATAATAGAAAAATAAATAAATTTTAAAAATAAAATAAATAAATAGAAATAATAATAATTTTAACTAAAAAAAAAAAACCCTCACAAGAGCACCCAGCAGTTTGGATTTTAATTGATTGCAAATATAGTTAAGCTGATAACCAAGACTGCCATCACAGTAGAAAAGAATAAATAACACTAAATACCTTTCACAGAAGTCATACAAAACCTACCACTGTAGATGTTTTCTTAAAATATATACATGGGCTTGTGTAAAAAGAGTTAAAATGAACTTACCTTATTATATGGTATTAATGCTCCTACAGATACCACAGGCTAACAATAAGCCCATTGTCAGGAAAAGGTAACCTCTTGGAGTTGTTAGCCACTGAGATCACATAGAGCCAAACATTATAGGCTATTGTCGGTGCTCTTGGTTACTATGGTGGTTTGAATGAGAATGACCCATAGATTCACTTGTTTAAATACTTTTTTTCCTTGGTTGAATACTTGGTCAACTTTTAGGAAAGATTAGAAGGTATGGCCTTATTGGAGGAGATGTGTCACTGGGGGTGACTTTGAGGTTTCAAAAATCTTGCTCCATTCTCAGTGTCTCTATGGCCCCTGCTTGCAAATCAAGATGTGAACTCTCAGTCATTCTTACCACCATGCCTTTAGTCCACCATCATGGACTCTAACCCCCAGAAACATAAGCCCAATGCTTTCTTTTGTAAGCTGCCTTGGTCATGGTGCTTTCTCATAGCAATAGAAAAATAACTTAAGATAGTTAGCCTCTGGAACTTGACCGTAAAATCATATTCCTGAAGATCCTCATACTTGAGTCATAGAACATGGAGAAATCAAGCTTGTACCAAGAATCTAGAAGCTTCATCCCTACTTTCATGGTGCTAGAAAGTGCTATGCATGTTACTGAAGGAGAAAAAGCAATCTTTAATGCTTACACAGACATGAGCCCTTCAAACTCCAATAATGACTGGCCAGGAAAGATTTTCCCACCGGTGCAGTAGTGGCACAATGTTATGGGAATGACCAACCATTCTGTGATTGAATCTACAGCCCTTCCCATGGAATGGAAACCCTGTCTGTCATGATTATCAGTATAAGAACATGTGGTCGCAAGCACTAGGGGAAAACCTGCTATTATTCTGCTGAGTGGACATGCATTAAATCCACTCACAATGACTTATCATTATACCTATAGACCAATGCATCTCTCAGCTCTTGTCAGATAGGCTTCTATTTTCAGGTGATGTTAATTAATAGACCTATGCCTGGTCAGCGTGCAGAGAATGGTAGACTGTAGAATGTTCAACCCTAATGAGAAATCTATATCACACCACCGCATCTGAAGGCTCAGAAATCATTTCAGAAGAGGGGAGTAGAAAGATTTTAAGAACCAGAGGAAGTGGATAACTACAAAGAAACAGTATTTTGGCAGCTAGAGCTGAGCAGATGTACATATGAACTGATAGCTGTAGTTACAGCATGCACAGGACCTTTGCAAAACCCAAGCCAAACCAAATCCTAGCAAGGAGAGTGGAGATAATGAAGATCTACTGCTAGCTGAGGAGCTATTGACAATTGATTGCTGCTAGAAGATGGAGAGTGAGCTTTCTTTAACAGTTTAACCCCTGGTAGAGCAATATATTCCAGAGGAAGGTCACACATCCAAGAGTAATGTGGGCAGCATAATTTTGACTTGATAGGATTTTTTTAAGACAAAATTTGAGTCGGTGGGGAAGGCAGTAGAATCAGGAGTACTGAAGAGGAGGGTGAATATAATCTAAATATATCATGAAATTCTCAAATAACTAACAAAATGAGAAAAATAAATGAAAAACATCGATTTTCCCCTATAGTTATCAAACTATTCAAGTGAGTCCATTATTGTTTTTATGTTTATCAATGTATCTTAGAAGTTCTGAGGGAGTATAATATGACCTTGTATATTTAACCTGAATATTTTCTGTTAAATTTTAACATAGGAATGCTGAAGTATTCTTTTTTTTTTTTTTTTTTTTTTGGTTTTTTTAAGACAGGGTTTCTCTGTGTAGCTTTGCGCCTTTTCCTGGAACTCACTTGGTAGCCCAGGCTGGCTCGAACTCACAGAGATCCGCCTGCTCTGCCTCCGAGTGCTGGGATTAAAGGCGTGCGCCACCACCGCCCGGCGCTGAAGTATCCTTAAGTAAAAGCTTGAAAATTCTGTAAGTCATTCCCCTGGGTTGCTTTTTTTAAAAAAATGTGTATGAGTATTTTGCTTACATGAATATATGTCCACCAGGTACATGCTCCTTGTGCCTGGGAAGTCCAGAAAGGTGTTGAATTCCTAGAACTGGAGTTACAAATAGTTGAGAGCTGCCTTGTGGGTGCTAAGAATCAAACCTGGGTCCTCTAGGAGAATAGTGAGTGTTCTTAAACACTGAGCAATCTCTCCGACCACCAACCTGACTTTTCCTTCCTTCCTAGCTTCCTTCCTTCCTTTTCTTTCTTTCTTTCTTCCTCCCTTCCTTTTCTTTCTTTTCTTTCTTTCTTCTTTCTTTCTTTTCTTTCTTTCTTTCCTTCTTTCTTCCTTCTTCCTTTCTTTTTTTGTTTCTCTAAGCCCTTGTCTCACAGACATGAGCAATTCCATGGAATCTTTCTTTTCATATTGGTTGTACACAGTTCTTATTACTCAGAAGTTCCCCAGCACCCATTACATAGAGTAGTAATTTGTGGTAGTGGCAGTTAAGAGGTTTATGTACATGAATTGGGCCCAAGCTTGAAGGCACCTGCCACTACAAATCAGCATCTTACCTTAGCTCTTTGTGGAAGTGCGTTTTAGAGGGAATTGGTATTTGAGTGATATTATAAGTGTAGATGGTCTTAGAAGCACGTCTCTGAATAAAAAGGAGCTACTTGATCTTTTTGTTATTGTGCTCTACGTCTCCAATTCCTTTGTCCTACTTCACTTTTAATTTGTCATCTAAAGCTGGGGTAATAATGCTTTATCTCTGCTCTTCTATGAATACAGAATGCTTGTGTGTGTGTGTTGTGGTGTGTGTGTGTGTGTGTGTGTGTGTGTGTTTCAATCACGGCACATTTGGACTAGGCTTTAGTTTTATTTTTTGTACATTTCTACCAATCAGTCATCTTTCGCAGTGTCCTTAAGTGACTTTAGATTTAAAAGCTTTTGGTTTACCAATGATATAGCAGTGGTTACACCATTTCACAAAGATAACAAATGTGAACACTGTGTAAGCTACTAGGGACTCTCTAGATCTTGTGCCAAATTTTCAAACACCGTGAGACAGCATTGGAAGACATCCAGTGAGAGGTTTTAGTTTGGAGCACTGAGCCCCAGGATTGTTTTTTCAGAATTACTGTGGTAAGCAGGGTTGATAAAGGCTAAAGAGAGTAGATGAGTAAAACAAACATCTTCAAAACAAAACAACCCTTTGATGATTTGTGAGTAGTCATTTAAACGGCAATTAGCTGTCCCTGAAAGGAGCTGGCTTTCAAAGAACAGGTCTCTCCAGGTCTGACTGCAGGATGGAAGGAGTCATCTTTAGTCACTTCTCAAAGAGAAGTTTTACCAACAATATGCCCATTGAACATCCAGTACCCACAAGGAATTTTGTACAGCATATTTAAGACTCAGCTGTACTTACACATGGAGTAAGAATTAACTACTTCAATGTGTGTTAATTGATCAGACTAGACCTGTGAGTACTGCAGCAGGGACTGAGTCCACCTCTATGAAATGCTTCTGCCAATACTGAGGCTGTGTGTCCTGCACACTCACCGGCCCTCAACTCTTTCCTGAACAAATAGTGGACTGCATGAACTGAAAACAGAGTATCAAAGCAGCATACTTCATGCTCATGCTCTTCATCTCTGAGGATCAGGTTAAAATAATATGAGATTAACTCAGCTGCACAATGTGGGTTATTCCAGTTGCATGAGTGCTATAGGTGTTGGGTACTTAGGTTGCCATGTTTTATTAACTTCTAAAGGCCCCACTACCACCATATAAGCCAAAGTCCCTGGGAGAGATCCCTACTTACTCAGAAGAACATGGGAGTAGGAGGAACCCTAGATATGTATGAATATATGTGCTTGCTTTTTCTAATCATTACCCATGCTGTCTATAGGTGTCCCAGAATCTTACTTCATGCCCTTTGGTTCACATCTCTCAATTTCACCTCTCTGTGCCCCCTGGTTATCATTTTAATACTCACTGCTGCTATGAGTTAGACTTTTTAGTTTTCAAGTATAAATCATGCATATGTTGTCTTCCTAAAGCTGCCTAACTGTACATAGCATAATGTCCTTCAGTTTTGTTGATATTGTCCCAAATAGTAGAATGTCCCATTAGTGACCCAACAATATTCCATTTCATGTATGGACCACATTTCCCTTAATTAGCCATCAGTGGAAACTTGAATGTTTCTGTACCTTGGATATGGTGAGTAACACTGTAGCGAATGTGAGGATACAGATGTCGCTTGATAATTAGTTCTTCATTCCTTTAGGATATATGCCCAGAAGTGGCATTGCTATGTCATATAGTAGTAATATTCTCAACTTTTGAAGAATTCCTGTGTTGTTATCCATATAGATATGCTTATTGTGAATGCATTGTTTACATTCATATCAATGGTATGCAGGGCCTCTTTTCTCCACATTCTCCAATGTTTGTTATCTCTTACCTTTTTAAAATAGAAATGATTCTCATAGGTGTACTATAATACTCACTGCAATTTGAAACTCATTTCTCTCTAGTGGCTAATGGTGTTGATCAGTATTTCAGATATCTATTGGCAATCTCGATATCTTCTTCAGAGAAATATCTGTTCAGGTGCTTTGCCAGGTTTTAAGGTATTTTTGAGATTGAATCATATAAATCCTGATAAATATTGGGTTTTAACCTTTCCCAAATATGTGGTTTATAAATATTTTCTCTATCCTGTGGGCCACTATTCTACTTTCATTTCTGTTTCTATGATAAAATACCCTGAGATGGAGAAGGAGAAGGAGAAGGAGAGAGAGAGGGAGAAAGAGAAGGAGGAGAAGAGGAAGAAGGAGGAGGAGAAGGAGAAGGAGGAGGAGGAGAAGAAGAAGAAGGAAGAAGGAAGAAGGAAGAAGAAGCCCTAATGGGATGGAGAAATGGGTCAGTGGTTAAGAGCATTTGTTGCTCTTGCAGAGGACACACGTTCTGCCCTTAGCACCATGTTGGTGGTTCACAACCACCTGCAACTCCACTCCAGGATATCCAATGCTCTACTCTGGCTTCTCTGGGCACCTACACATATACAAATACAGAAAATAACCTAAATCCTTCTTATTTTTTTTAAACATAAGGTTTATTCTAGCTTAAAATTCTAGGTTACAGTTCATCATGTGGGGAAGTCATGATGGCAGGAATTCAAAACACTCACATCATAACCACAGTCAAGAGCAGAGAGAAGTGAACACAGGCATGCTCACTAGCTTGCTTAGTACTCAGCTGGACTTCTCTACTCTTACACATGCCCGTGATATAGGTTGGATCTTCCTATATCAACTCATAATCAAGACAAACGCTATAGATGTGACCACAGGCCAACCTGATCTAGATAATTCCTCAGTAAGACTTTTCCCAGGAGAATGTGGGTTGTGTCAAGTTGACAGTTAAAACTAATTAGTACGATTGCCCTGTCAATTGCTGGGAATTGAACCTGGATCCTCTGGATGAGCTGTCAGTGCTCTTAACCACCGAGGCATCTCTCCAGCCCCGACTGTTCCCTTTCTTAGTGGAACGCTTTTTACCTTGCTGTAGTTCTGCTTCCTTGCATTTGATTTTGTTGGCTATACTGTTGGTACCATATAAAAAAAATCACTGCCAAGAAGCTCCTGTGTGTTTGCTTCTAGGAGTTCTAAGTTTCAGAACTTGTCCCAAGTCTCTAATATATTTTAAGAGGTTCTCCATGTAAGGACGTGAGACAAGGGTGCACCTTTATACTTTAACATATGGATATTCACTTCTTATGACATAATTTATTGAAGAGACTTTCCTTTCTCCGTTGTATGTTTTATGTGCCCCTAAAATTGGTTAACCATATATACAGACATTTATTTCTATGTTTCTATTCTATTTTATTGGTCTGTTGTCTACTTTTATGCCCAGTACCTTGTAATTCTAATTATTATAGCCTTGTGATACAGTTTGAAATCAGAAAATGTGATGTCTACAGCTGCATTATTTTTCATAAAATTGCATTGAGTAGGTTTTTAGTGGTTCTTAGTGAAGTTTCAGATTTTTTTCCTATGCTTGTAAAAATTGTTGTTGGGCTTTTGAAAGGCACTGTATTGTACTGTGTTGAGTAATATGGTCATTAATTTGATGAAACTTATTCTTCCACCCCTGTATCTGGATTATTTTGTTAGTTTCAATTTATTTCACCAATGTCTTATGATTTTCAGGTTGAATTATCTAAAGGTGCATGCCCAAAAATCAAATCATTTCAGTCAACTCTCTCTCTCTCTCTCTTTCTCTCTCTCTCTCTCTTGGTTGAATATCTAAGTCAGTTTATAAACTGAGCCAGGAGTGTTCTTACAGAAGTTATCCCTAGCAGCCATCCGGGCACCAAGCTCACTAGTAGTGGAGTGGTAAATTATGTTCATATTATGCTTCAAATATAAGATGTCCCCACATGTTCCTGTTTTTAAATGTTTGTTCCTCAGCTGGTGACACTATCTAGGGAAGTAATAGGAACTTTAGCGCTTAGGGATTAGCTGGGGTAGGTAGATCACTGGAACATGTCTTTAACTTTATATATGGCCTCCTGTGGTCCCTGTCCCTTCTCTTTCTATCTACGATGCAGTGAGCAGAGTCTAACATACATTCCTACTGCCTCTGCGCTGGCCTGGGAACAGTGGAGCCAAGGACTGAACAGCAACCTCTGAAACCCTGAACCAAAACAAACCATTCCTTCCTTGTGTGTGTTGGGCATTTTGTCACAGTAACATAGAGTCCAATACAGTTGGTTGTGCTGTATTTTTGGTGACTGTGGAACACTAAGCTTCGGTAACAGCTTGGCTACCCTTACCCTCAGTGTTTGTGAGGGGGGAAGAAAGACAGGCCTTTCTTCAGTATTTTAAGATATACTGAATGAATTGAACTTGGTAGAGCCGTCATCAAATTCATACCTAGAATTTAATAGTTCAAGTACAATAAATGACCAATACATTTCCAAAAGTAGGTTTCCCACATATTTGAATATCTCTAGAACCTGATCAGAATGAGTCCTATAATGTATGCTCCTGATTTTATCTCCAGTTCCAACAATTTAACTTTTCCCCCAACTGCTGTGAGTATAGACAATCCATTTTGACAGAAGAATAATGGGATTCAGGCTAAGTCAACCTGTCACATGTGTACCTGTGGCAGGATCAAGCACTAACTGGTCAAGATTCCTCTCCATCCATTCCTCAGCATCTCAGCCCAGGTCTTGTAGAAGGTCTTTCTACTTTAGAAAGCCATGTAATTACCAGAATATTCTTCTTGGAGGTCTCATTTCTGCTTCCATGCAAAAGAACTGTTCAGATATTCCTAAAAAAAATAATTAGTATGGAGTATAATTTTCTCCAGTGACAGGTTATTTGGTAATTGGGGGCATTATAAACATCAATGTTATGCTGGTGTGTTTGAACACTCAGTCTCTAGCTGGCAGCACATTTTGGGGATTATAGAACCTTTGGGAGGTGGGCCTAACTGGAAAAAGCAGGTCACTGGTGTAACAATGCTATTCTAGCCTTCTTCTCTTTTTCCAAAAACCCCCAGCAATCTCTTCACACTACAGAGCCTTTGTGTATCCACCAGCTTTCAGTTATTAGTAAACCCTTCTAGTCAGGCATTGTGAGCACCTGCCAGCTGCGTGCTCAGTTCTGTGTGTAACTCTTTCCCAATATTTTACTAGGATTGGAGATCAATAGAAAGAAGAAAGCCACCAAACAGTGCTGTGCTTGATGGAGCCTGGACGACAGAGGAAAAACAGGACACAACGCCTCCACACAAATCATTTGTTCATTCTGTCCTGGTCTTCAGTGCTTAAACTCCTAATGCGTGTCTGATATGAGTAGGAGCCTTTATGGGCTGTGCAATGAAATGTGATTACAGTCTCTGAGAAACTGGAATTCTTTGCAATGCCTCCAAAAATTAAAGAAGTAAAGGCACTTAAGATCAGAGAGATAGCTGACTTTGAGTGGTGGTGGACACATTCCATGACAGTGCAGGTAAGAAACTCTCTATATCTTAGAAATACCTAAATGCCCTTGTCATATACACCATGGTAGCTTCAGTACAATTATACTGGTGCTGTCACTGTGTTCCTGATAGCTCCCTAACCATCTTCCCACTGACACATAAGAAAGAACTACCAAGCTAGCAAAACAACTGTGTGATGGAGTACCTGCCTGACATGTATAAGACCCTAGGTTTGACTCCAGCATAGTAAAATAATAATTTAAAATATAATTTAAAACTTCTATTCATTCCACATCTTTTAAGTTTTTAAGAAAAAGACTAAGATTTAATTGTTATTGCTGACCCATAATATAAATAATAGCAATGATGTGTGTTATAAAGACTTGCTTGTACTCCATATCATAAAGAAGCCAGCACAAAACTTATCATCACTCGCTGAACATGCACACACTGTTAAGTAAATTTGATCTGTTTAACACCCTCTAGCTCAATGCTCTGAGGAGACAAGTTTGAACAGAAGCCACATAACATAATTGTGTGACCAAACTGACCTAAGTCCAGTCAGCAAGAGTCAAGGAAGATGAAGATGACAGTAGACATGTCAAGTACTAAAAATTGTGGACCTGACCAAGTGACTAGTGGTCAGGACTGGACTCCAGGATGATTGACAGCCCCTTCCCTAGCTAGTGGTCATAGAGAAAGTGTCTCATTCAGAGACAGAAAATTTTCTCAAAATTGTTTCAGGGAATGTTGTCCACTTTTTTCTGTCAAGTAAGCATATGAAACGTATACACACACAGGCAAAGAACACACTCTCCACCCCCTTTTTTATTTCAAACTGGTAAGACAAGGTCCTGATCCTTCTGAGTTTAAAATTTTTTGACTGCTTTCCTTGGCAAGAAGGGGCAGAGAGCAGAGGGACGAGCTTCCATGCCACGTTGATTCTGGTGAGGAATTCGATAGTCAAAACCAGCTCTCTTGAGAACCCCCACCCCTGCTTGCTCCAAAGGGTCCAAGTAGCCAGATTCAAAATCAAAAAAATTGGAAACTTGAAATCACAAAAATCATCAAAGAAAAATATCACCACACACTTTTCAAATCATCTGAATGAAAAAGCAAGTATGACCAAAAGAAGGAAAGGAAACACATACAATTGGTCAATCTAGGTCAAAGTGGGGCTCATTGTGTGTTTTTTTTCACTTTTTTCAAAGTTAATTTTCTCTATCAGAATCACCAATAATCATGATTCCAAGGCTTGTTTGATCTATAATAACTGTTGTCAAATCTGTGTTCTAATCAATTTACTACTGCTTACTAGATAGCACTGAAGAAGACAAGGCTCTTTGAAATGGAGTTGACACCAACTTGTGTACTTTATTATTTTAGCAAAAGAGCATTGGGGGCTGGACATGGACCCCAGGGACAAAGCATTTGCCTTATTTAGTGTGAGTGGGTCCTGCATCTGATGCCCTACACCAAAGGTGAAGCTTTTACGTGAGTAATGGAAACATTTCCAGCCATTACTTTTTTTTTTTAATTATTTTATTATGGATACCTTTACAGATAAGCAGATTGGAGTATAAGCGGTGATTTAGAAGTGGCTACATAATGGGAAATGTACCATCAGCTCAGCGCAAACACCATGTAACGGACAAATAAATGATCTCTAAAAGCCCACATGCCCCATTTTTCCACTGTGAAAATTTTAAACAAAAAATCACTTTTCTGTTTACCAAATATCAGCTTCTAACTAAAGTGAAATCTGAACTACATGACTAGCATGGAGTGAGACGGTCTAAAAGAGTTGATACCGCTGCCTTCTCATGGAATAGAGTTGGACTGATTTGCTAACCATTAGTATGGGTGGAGAAAGGCTTTGGAGAGAAACTGCATAATCCCATCCATTACTGAGACCAAAGCTAAAGCCTTAATTTTCCTTTAAATGCTTTAAGAACATATAAACCACACCCTAAGAACATCACAAGACGGCACAAGAAGCAATTCATGTTGTTCTGTCAGTTCGAAGAGAAGACCTTGTGTCGTCTGAGGTGAAGTGAGGACAAGACGTAGTTGATATGTGGCAGCCGCTGCCTTGGAGCCCTCAGCCACTCCCTGGCCCCTTGAAACTTAAACGCAGACTGAAGTGCCCATACTCTGACTGAGTGATTCCCCAGCCAGTACAGACCTGGGAACGGG
Organism: Peromyscus leucopus; assembly: GCF_004664715.2. Lineage (NCBI taxonomy): Eukaryota > Metazoa > Chordata > Mammalia > Rodentia > Cricetidae > Peromyscus > Peromyscus leucopus. The sequence continues at coordinate 24,483,294 of NC_051064.1, read as the reverse complement.
AAGCCTCAGAGACTGTGTTTTGGTGGCTTATCTTCTCACTGATTTGAATTAAGACAGTCTGCCATCTGGGCCTCCTTCAAATCTTGGCTTTGAAGCATAGTAACCTGGTTTCTAATTCTCACAGCTATGCCATTTGTCATAATATTGGGATGGAGGGCCAATGACTTACCTTCCTAGAGTCTCTTCTCTTCTGAAATACAGAGAGATAGGAGCAGACCTCAGTGTGGAGACTCAGAGATACAACTTGTGTCATGTAGACATGACAGTCTACATTGGATTGTAGCAATCCTTGGAAGGTTCACATTGGTTTGTCTCATGCCCATTTAACCCCACATTAAGCTAATATTGTTATCAATTATATTTAGTTGGTATAAAAACAGGATTTACTATGATATTTTTAACACATACATATACAATGTACAGAATTGTTTTTAATGTAGATGCCTTTCAAATAAAAATTTTTTCTAAATTGAAAAAGCATAGTCTTTAATTCCTAAATTAAGATTATTTCAGATAAAATTGTTTCCCAGAGGTTTTTAAATGAATTCCCCTTCATGTACTTTAAATTTTTCCAAGTACTAGTACGTTTTTAAGTTAATAAAGCTATCAATTAAAAGTAACAAGCACAGGCCGGGCGGTGGTGGCGCACGCCTTTAATCCCAGCACTCGGGGAGGCAGAGGCAGGTGGATCTCTGTGAGTTTGAGGCCAGCCTGGGCTACCAAGTGAGTTCCAGGAAAGGCGCAAAGCTACACAGAGAAACCCTGTCTCAAAAAACCAAAAAAAAAAAAAAAAAAAAAAAAAAAAAAAAAAAAAGTAACAAGCAGGGTTTGCTATACAGTTGAATTGGCAGATACTTGGGAGTTTTTGTCTTTGATATTTTTTGCGGGGTGGGGAGGTGTCTTTGTTTTGTTGTTGGCTTTTTGTTTGTTTTTTTTTGTGAAGAAACTGGTTTCTGAAATGTTAAGCTCTTTGGCCTTCTTGTCTCTGTTGTATCTTCCTGGCTTTTCAATTACACAGCAAGAAGCCATAGACACTGGGCCCAGGAGGCCAAGCCCTTGCCACATCCGCAGCACTCATGTAACCAGGGTGTGGTAGCCACCTGCAAATTCAGGTGCTCAGTGCTCAGGGGGCAGAGACAAGGCACTGGTGCAAGCTGGCTGGCTAGGCTAGCCTGTGCATTGACCTCCGGCTCAAGGGGGTAACCATGCCTCAATATAAGGTGGGGAGCAATGAGGAAAACAGTCAACATCAATCTCTGGCCTCCACACACTTGCACACACATGTGCACATGCATTCACTACACATGTGCCTCTACACAAATGCATACCACACACACATACATACACAAGCCAGAAAAGGGAATCATATACATAATGCAAAGAAGTAGGCATATGGTATTCCAATAAAAATTTATTCATGGATGTGCCAGTGTGCATTTCATATACTTCACATATGACACAAAATAATCTTTTGCATTCTGTTCTAAGCATTTAAAATGTAAAAACCATTCTTAACACTTAAGCTGCACAAAAACAGGAACTTTGGTCTATGGGCTACTAACTTCCAACTATCATTGCACAAGAATAAAGACGTGAAAACAAGGCATCATTGTGACACCCATCATTTTGTGTATGAAAAAAATATGCTTTTAGAAATCCGTGGGAAGTTGTGTAGATGCATTCAATTCAGAGAGTCATAAAACTTGTTTAAAAAGACACATTGGAAATTCAGTTTAATACATATTAGAATCTAGCAGAATTTTCTTACTCTTCTGCCCTATATGAACAATTTATTTTCTTTGTGGGAAAGTAACTTCCTAGAAAGGGAAAGGCAGGAGTAGAGTGAATCTGAAGCCTGCCCAAGCTTTGTGGAGAGTTCCGGCCAGCTGCATTGCTGTGGGACTCTGTCAAACGAGAAAGGAAAGAAAAATATCCTATTTAGGTAGTAACTCCATGGTAAAACTTAGTGGTGAGATTTTAGAAGTTTAAGGAGTCATAGATACAGCTCACTGCGGGAGCACCCATTAGACCCTGGCCCTGGTTCCGTCCCTCCACACAAAAATATTTTATTGAATTTTCTGTAGGGACACTTTTGAGTGAATGATTACTTTAAATATTTTTGGGTTTTCTTAAAATTATGAATATTTTAGATAAATCAGATGAAAGTATTTTAACTTATCAGTAGATGAATAATTTAAACATTCTATTTCAAAGTTTAAAAACACAACATTGATATGTTCATTTCCAAAAGGTAGGTAGTTTTAAAATTACTAGATGTTACAATATTGTCATATATTCATATTACAAGAAAAAAGATAAATATAATTTACATATAAATATATGTATGTATTTCAGTAAAAATGGCACAGCTGGTAACTCTCTTAAAGTACATTACCAAAGTATTATTGTAGTCAGTATTTAAACACTATTATTATTCTTACATCTACAAGGCATTTAGAGATAAACACAAGACATTTTAAAAGAACATATAATGTCAACTTGCACTTAGTAAACTCCACATACTTCGTAGTTAATTTTAGCTAAATAGTTAAAATAGACCATTTTAAATGGTCATTTCCTTAAGAGTTCGGTTTTTTAAATTTCTTTTTTTTGCATGATTCATATCAATTATGACATAAAAATTGACCTTTTTTTGAGACAAGGTCTCATTCTGTAGCCCTGCCTTGCCTGGATGTCGCTCTGTAGACCAGACTGGCCTCAAACTCACAGAGATCTGCCTGCCTCTGCCTCCCAAGTGTAGTGCTGGGATTAAAGCCTTGAAGATGTCAGAAGTGGGGTTCTGGGGAGGTGCTTTTCAGTCTCTGAAAAGCACTCTTCTCATTGATGTGAATGTCAAAAAAGAACAGAGATAAGGTAGATGAAAACTGGAATGAGAATTTCCAGTAACAATAAATTAAAATATAACAGGAAAGTGTCAATACTTTGTGTAGTATTTCCAGAAGAGTACCATCATTTTCAAAGCTCTCAGCACTAGACATATATAAAGTTGAATAATATTTTCCTTTTCCTTGATGTAAAGCATGATATGACCCTTTAAAATGTTTTTTTATATATATGCTCACACATGAAGAACTTAACTAGTGAAAAAAAAGTAATTATCACTAAAACGTGAATTTGAAGCCTTTTCATAATTAATCAGTAGTTTTCATAAAATATAAAGCAATTTCTAGGAAAAAAATCCTGCCAATTGGAATATCTTCATTTTGAAAATAAAAACATAAGACATTGCTTTCTGAGAGTGGTGAAACTCAGACCTCAAGTGATCTGAGCACCCAGGAACTCAAGCAGTGAGAGCAGAAAGTGGTACCTGGGAACAGTTCTTTTCATGGCACAGTCAGTCACTGGGAAGCATCCATGAGGACTTGTCCAAGGGCCTGTTCAGTGATGGCTCTCTGGAGTCCAGCAACATCAACCAGTGCCCTCTTCTTCCAACTGCATGTCACAGATGTTTCAGTTTATATTTAAACTCAATATCATTTAATGGTGGCAAAATTCCAAGCCTGCTCTGGACTGGTCTAGAGGGGGACACTTGACTTGGCTCTCCACAAGTTCCAGTTCAAAGTATGAAAGCATCAGAATCAAAAATTGCTTGATTTCTTGGACAGCAAATAGTCTTCCTGGACATATTGTAGCTCCTGATCCAAATGGCATATAGAAAATACTTCAGTTTGTTCCCATTGATGTAGAAGGAGGTCTTTGTCTTCCTCTTCTCATCAAGGTACCGATCATATTTAAAAGTCTGCAACAAAGAGACAAGAAACCAATGAACTATTTTGATAGAAAGTTATCTCACTCTTGACCTGAAGACCCAAAGAGTAATTTTCTACTAATAGCTCCATCCTCCGCAAGTTAGCGGTGTACACCCAGCACTGAACCAGGTGATACTGGAAAAAGCTTATCAAGAGCTGATAGACCAAGAAGCTCTAGGTACCTCCTGTTCTGCCTGGACTCATTCCTCAGTTAGGCAAAAGAAGCAAAGGGTTCTAAACAGATGATAGAAGGAGCAAATCAAATACATTACCTCCATTAGTATGGATTTGGAAGAAGGCACTTTTTAAGGAAGAGAAAAATGGTAGCTTTGCTATGACTGAAAACTTTAACAGAAACTATGAAATGAAGACTATCAGGACTACAATTTCAAAACTCTTGCCTCTATCCAAAGTTTCCAAAACATATGAATATTTACTATAATAAAGGGGACAGTCCCTATGGCTTCAATGAGCAGATCAAAGCTGTAATTCACCTTGATACTGAACTTCAATGAGCAGAAACTTACCAGAGGGTCTGGGTAGATTTCAGGATCCAAATGCATTAACTGTGGATAAAGAGCTATGATGTCGTCTTTTCGGATGTTATAGGAACCATCCTCAAGATGTAGAGTGAAATCCTCCTTAGCAGTCCGGATATTCAAGGATGCACTGGAAAGCCTCAGAGCCTCCTTGATGATGCTATCTAAATATTTTCAAATAAAAGAAGAGAGGAAGGAAGGAAAGAGGGTGGAGAGAATTTGCATATTAAACATATTTTCAAGTTATTTATTTTCATGTTGATGGATTTTTGCCTGCATGTATGTATGTGCACTATGCACCTGCCCAGTGTTTGCAGAGGTCAGAATATGGCATCAGATCCTTTGGAACTGGAGTTATGATGGTTGTGAGCCACCATGTGGGTGTTGTGAGTCAAACCCGGGTCCTCTGAAAAAGCATCAAGTGCTCTTAACCACTGAGCAATCTCTCCATCCCTGAATTTATGCATTTAAAAGCTACATAACATAATGTCTGAAATACTTCTGACAACCTATATACAAAATGAACAAATAAAACTTCTTAACAAATAAAACTTGTTAACAATAACAACTCAAAGTTAACAAATAAAAACTTCCAAAGCTGCTTCTGTTACCACTGTGCTGTTATTTGTGACTTAGCTATCCTGGAAGATACTTTCAAACTAAATAGTTAAGTCATTGATTCTCAACCTGTTGTCTTAACCCTTTGAGGTCAAATGACCCTTTGCAGGGGTCACCTAAGACCATCAGAAAACACAGATATCTGCATCATGATTCAGAACAGTAGCAAAATTACAGTTATGAAGTAGCAATGAAAATTATTTTATGGCTGGGGTTCACCACAACATAAGGAACTGTATTAAAGGGGTGCAACATTAAAAAGGTTGAGAACCACTAAGTTAATAATCTTTTGGTACAATGCATGTTCTTCACCATCAATGGGAACTAGATAAACATCTCTTATTTTGTAGAATATTAATCTTATTTCTGTAGGACACTAAACAGCTAAGTAATTGGAAAAACTGGTAATCAGTTTTGTGTGAATTATTGTTGACCATTTTGGGGATTAAGCATACTGACAGAGAAATATCTTCCCAAGCATTTTCTGAATCTACCACTCAGTGTTTAGGAAATCCCATTTTCAGCTGTTCAGTATCTGATGGTGTGAAATGACACCCTGCTTCTAGGTAAAGGAATACAGGAGCAAACTAAACTCAGCATTGCTGGGGTCTAGGAGAGGTCCAGTCCTGCCTTCCCGCCTCTAGTGTCAGCTGCCCTGTTCCCAGGGTTCACACCATGATTGTGTGCACAGTCACAAATGCTTAGCTCTTGTGAGTGAAGGTACGCGTCCAAAGCAAAGTGACCAGTCCACCTCCCAAACCAGGCAGCGCTGGATCGAGCTTTGTTGCTAATAAGCTAAACTGCCCTCAAAGCATATGTGGCCTTCTGTCCTTCACAGAAGAGGCATAAAAAGAAGATTGTTTTACTATAAGCATGTGGCACTTCTGTATTTTAGAAAATACAGAAACAAGGGAAGAAAAGCCTTAGTCACACCACCCAAGCCGATCATGCTTTCCTGATCTACCTTGTTTACACTTAATTCCATGCTTCCTTAATCCTGAGTTCATGGTTTTGGAGTACTAACAAGGAGGCAAAGGACACAGAGCAACTGAGTATCAAAAGTCCTATTCCAGTGTTGCCACTGTTCCAGCCTTTGATTCCAGCATCATCCCACCCCCTGGGACTCAGTCCCTTGCTTGTTAGATAAAAATGGTAATGTCCCTAGTTATCAGGCTGTTGCAGGGTTAGCATAATATCAAGAATGTAGTACAATATATGTTGAGCATCATTGCTGGTGATGTAACTGAGAGGTAGCATGGAAGCACACCTAGTACTGGCAGGTCATTCAGTTGCATTTGATCCAAATAAATGGCATTCCCTCCAGGGCTGGGCTTTTGGCCAGCACTCTGTAATGCTCCAGTCACTTCTTCAGAGGCTGCTTTCAATGCTTCAGGATTCCTATGAAAAGAGACATACGGAAAATATTTCCTTATTCAGAAATATGCAAGTAAATAAGAACTCCATTTCTCTCAATGAGGTGATCATGTTACCAGGAAGTATGCAAGGGGAGTTGATCACGGTACCAGGGATTATGCAAAGTGGCATTTCCATTTACTTCTGCTGTATTCTGAACTGTATTTGTGTCCTTGAATTCATGAAGGGACATTAGAGGGGCTTTGTTATGTAAAAGCAAAGCTTTGGTCAGGTCTGTATAAACCAATGAGTGTAATAAAGGCTAGACATTGATGTGATGACTATAGTAACTCAGAAGGAATATTTCACCTAACATACAATTACAAGGTATTGGTTACTTCCCAAGTAGAAATTCAAATTTATTCTTAAAATTCTTATCATGAAAAAAAAATTCATATCATGGCTTCAGAACACTTCTGTTATTTCCATTTATGTTACTATTTTTGAATGGTGAGATAAAGGATACTTCCATCAATGCATGGAAATTTGTTGGAGGCTGTTTGAATTCCACTTTACCTGACTACAGTGAACTGAGCCTCAGAAATGTTTGACTAACACATAGCTGTTTAACTTAAAATATGACTACAGTTCATAGGTGATATAAAATTGATGTTGCAACTCTGTAAATCTGCGAGACAGGAGGGAAACGGGAATGTTCAAATTAATAAGGAGTGGCCTCTGTCCTTAGGACATCCACAAGTCAGTCATCATTTAAAATGTTTTTATCATGATGAAGATTGCAGTCACAAATTTAATTTGACATTAAGAGGAAGGCTGTGGGCTTAAAGAGCAAGACTGGATCTTGACAAGTGCTGGTTGATCCGTTCTGTGGCTTCTGGGACATCCCTTCAGTGGGACTGTGTTCTTACAAAATGCTGCTTTTGTTATGCATATGTTAAACATGGGCACTGAGTATCACGTTCTTGACCAAGGGCAAAGAAAGCTCTACTAGTCTTTTAGTTAAAATTGTAACTTCTGTTACTATGAATAATAAACACTTAAATTGCTAGTCACCTGATCATTTGAAACAAGCTCCAGAAAGTTGCAGGAATGGTGTTTGCTTGAGATGCCCAGAGGATAACGAGGTGTGTCTTGGCCTTCTCCATGTCGTCAAAGGTGGAAAGAGTGTCATTGAGAAACATGCGCAGACGGATCAGTTCAGAGACCTGGTCCCTCACAGAGAGGTTCTCATGCTTCAAACTCTCAGCCAGCTTTTCCCGGGCCTTATGTGCCGTCTTGAACAAGTGAATAGGAAGGCCTGCTGCTAGCGCTGGAAAGACTTGATCAAACTGCTTGAAGTTGTCAAGGTTGTTTAGAATAAGCGCTCTTTGTGTGTCTGGCTTTGAAGGATCTCTGCCAAACAGAGTTAGATATCCTGCTTCAAACATCACTCGGTAGCAGAAGGCGTACATTCCTTCGGTGACCCAGGCAGCACTCTTTGATTTAGGAAGGCCAGGCCGCCTCATGACAGAATGGAGGTTTTGCATCATGGCTTCAGAGAGTGAATGCAAAGCTTCTCCCTGGAGGGTTTTTGTAAAAGTGTTGTTTATGTTTTCCGTGGTATTTCCATCATTTGGGTCAATGCTTCTGTGTCCAAATACCTGGCAGAAAATAAAATCCATCAAAGAGGGAGGGGCTAAACCTGAGCTAGCCACTGTTAAGAAATGGCTGGAAGATAGATTTAATACATTCATACTTCTCTGTCATACTTCTCTGTCTGGTTTTCCCATATCGATTCACAGCACTTTTCAAAGGCAGAGTAAGATATACTTTTCCTTTAAGGTCGAGTTTAAATCCCAGCTTTTCAGGGAAGCTTCTCTGGACTACCCTATCATCTTTGATGTAAGACTAACTTGATGTTCATTTATCTTTACCTTTTTATTCTCTGTAGATGCATTTTAACCAGACTTCAATCTACTTAATGACAGAGACTGTCTGATATTTTCTTGTAAAAATTCAGTAAGTTGTTTTCTCTAGAATAGAGATTCTTGATAACATCTAAATGATGCTTAAATATACAGTCTACTTCTTAAATTAATGAAATATTTGTGTGCATGGATGTGGTAACAGTTGTATTGAATGTTAAGTCTACCAGCACTCTACTCTGAGTCTTTATAGACAGCATTGAGGTTATGAATCTGTACCTTCCTTATTCACAGTGTCATCTGGCTCAGTAAGTACTTACAAAATGCTTAATTTGTGTATGTCATCATCAATTTCAAATTTACATCGACCTTGAATTTTTAATACTTAGTACCAAGAGACTTCCTGATATTATGTTCCCTCTATCTTACAATCTAATAACACTGGAACAACTAAATAAACTAATGCATTAACAGACTAGGAAACAAACCAAATCTGTATAAATTAGTTACCTTTGCAGAAGTAGTGTAATGAAATTTTTTCCAGTCAAAATATTTTCCATGACATAACACCTTATGGTATGACAAGGAGTTTGTGATGAAGTGGACATATTTCCCCATTAGTTTGCAGGTAAAGACATGACCATGCTTCCTTTGATTGGCTCTCAGGAACTCAAGAGGATTGGACCCAAATTTCAGAGCACAACCCAGGTATGGAATCAGCCCATTTTCCAGTGGAGGTTCCCCTACTTTCCTGTAAGACAGATTTGAGAGATATGGAAAATCACATGTTTGGAATTTTTATGAAAATCGGGTTTTTACTGGTTTCTACCACTTATTTCAAGCTTCATAACTAGAGTTCATTGATACTTCTTGTGATAGTTACTCCATTCTTTTACTTAAATAGTGGGTTTTTTAGCCTATTAAGATATTGGTGAAGGTGATTACTAAATCTACCCACTCATCAATCCATCTACCAACCCATCCATCAGTCTATCCACCACTATATATATGTACATACCTACATTCATCAAGCACTCATTAAATTGTTTACTACATCTATGCCAATAGTGTCAATATAACCAACAAGATTCTTGCTCTTTTTGTAGCAATGAAGCTATTATCTAATGCTTAAACCCATTCAATGAATCATTTGTCCAAATGCCTAAAATGTTTCATTTGTTCCCTTTCTTTGAAGATGTGAAACACCAAATAACAGAAAAGGCTACATGAATGAAGTTTTTAAAATCTACACAACTTAAAAATATTGGCGGGGCTGGAGAGATGGCTCAGAGGTTAAGAGCACTGCTTACTCTTCCAAAAGTCCTGAGTTCAATTCCCAGCAACCACATGGTGGCTCACAACCATCTGTAATGAGATCTGACGCCCTCTTCTGGTCTGTAGCGATATGTACAGACAGAACACTGTATACATAATAAATAAATAAATCCTTAAAAAAAAATATTGGGATTCTGGGGTCTGGAGGTGTGGCTCAAGGGTGGCGCTCTTGCCTAGCACATATGAAATCTTCCATTTGGTTCCCAGCTCTGAAAAGAAGGGCATTATTATTCTGTGATAATATTTGAAGAGAATAGGAATCCATTTGAAAAATCAGAATATTATAAAATGAAGTTGGGGGAGATAAGCATTGGCAGATTGTCAAGTATAATTTACTGATATTCAGCTCTCTTAAATGTTTTATTAGAAATTATAAGCTTACTTATTTTCCAACATGAACTACTTATCTCTTGTCAGAATAACTGAATATAATTGATTTTTCCTTTCTTAACATTATGATAAGCTGTTTAATTAAAACTGGAAACTATCAGACATGACTTAAAATAACTCAAAGAGCAAATAAATTTTTAAAAGTGAGACAACAGACAGCAGTCTACCTCACTGAAGATATGCTGGGGTATTTCCATATTTTAATGTTGACATAACAAAAAACCCAAATGAACACATGCTTAGCCAGAGCATCTATTCAGTTCATATAATACAAAGAACCCTTCCAAATATCACCCTTGCTAAATGCACTCTTCCCAGCTTAGGTTTTTTTTCCACACATTCTCACACAAACATGCATCAATAATTTATACATTTTTTTAGTTATGTTTAACAAGATCTGCATGACTATCAGTGTATGTGAATATTCAAAGGGAAACTGTCTACATCTTGTCAGGTTTAGTCAAAGAAGAATTGCTTTAAATTTTAGATAAAAATACTAATGTACTAGTATTTTTAAAAACTGTGTAATAGTGAAGGTAAAGAATGACAGAAACAAGCTAAAAGATAAATTCAAGAAATTCTTTTCATACCTTCTCCTTATGCCAAAGATAACCCATATGCAGCAGCATACTACCACAGCAATTCCCCAAATCAAAGAGATAGTCATCATTTTGCAAAGCAGGAAGAACTCCCAAGGTCTGTGCTTAGCCAGGTAAGGCTGCCCCAAACAGTGGCTCAAACTAGACTTTTTATATGCATAGGACCATGGTCCAATAACTTGAACTTGGGTGACCAAAGCAAACAACTAACTATTTGTCCTCCTGTTAGAAAAAAGAAAAAATAGTATTACCTGGCCTTGAACTAAGTCCATAGTAACAGAAGATGTTCCAAAACAAGCAGAGGGCTGCAATATTCGATAAGCCAAAGATCTGTCCCTCGTGTGCTGACATAACATTCAGGCCCAGGGACAGCAGCTAACATTGTGCTTCTGCGTATGTAAAAAGTAGAAGTAAACATGCTACAAATGAGTGCATCCATTAAAGACATTGAGCATGATATAAATCAAAACAGGCAGAAGCTTTTCATCATGGTCGGTTATGTTGTGACCTTTGGGGGCATTAATTTAAATAATTTTCCAGAAATATACAGCAACCAATCCAAAAGAATGAGAACTGGGTGGGACAATTTTCTTCTTTGATTGCCTGGTGTATTTACAATTCACAGGTGTTTCATGTGCACTGTGACATGTTACTGTCATCATCCAAAAAGAAAACTTCTCTCTGTACCTCATCTTCTGGGTAGCCACAGCTTGTTTTGAGAATACAGTCTTTACCAAATGCTACTTGTAATTAAGATGTAGTTTACTTCAAGCAAAGACTAAAACACTTCTTGGTAGAAACGTAAATACGAATTCATGATTTACCTCTTATGCCACTTGCACTATAAACTGCTATACATCCTCCCCAACTTGATTCAGTGTAATCTTTTATTCTATTCTGGAAATTGAACCTATGGTCCTCTTTCTTCACGGCAAGCACTCTACCACTGAGTTACACCCGAGCTCCCTATTTAACACACGTATTAATTGAGCTGTTTTTTTGTTTTTGTTTTTGTTTTTTTTTTTTTTTTTTTTTTTTTTTTTTTTTATGTTCCAGGAACTCTTTAAAGATATTCTGCTTTCAGGTATTAACAAGATAGGGAGGTTCATGACTGTCATGAAGATTGCATTCTAGTGGGAGACTGGTGGTAAAATATGTGTTGTACATACATAAAACGAGGTGGAGAGACCCATTGAGGGTGAAGGAGGCTTGAGCAGACTGAACAGAGAACTCTTCCCAAAGAGAGGACATTTGAGATGAAACAGCAAAGGCGGAGTTCCTGAGTGGAGGGTGAACTTGACTTGCTAAAAACCAGAAAGAAGGTAGCATCAATTAGAGCAGAGTGATAGGAAATGGGGTTGGGTTAAAATAAGAGACAAAAAGATAAGCAAAAGCTGATTCCTACAGGGATGCCTCGGAGAAGGGAGAGGATCATGGAAGGCAATAGGTCAGTATACTGTTGTGAACATTTGAAAATCCACGGGAAAATGTCAAATTGACAACTGAATGTAAGAATCTGAGGTTGAGTGGAGGGAGAACATTGGAGATGTAAATCTCAAGCCATCAGCATTGGATTGATAATTAAAGTCAAGAGACCCTCGGCCCTCACCGAATGAAAGTGAAGCAGATGCAGTAATTAGAGTATGACACCAGGTCACATGAAACCAGGCCACAGTGCATTCTATTCCTCAGTGTCAGTCGGGAGCAGGGGGAAGGGGAGGAGAAGAAAGGATGAAAGGAAGATAGATAAAACGTACATACATATATGTCTCCAGATACATATCTATATGAGGTATATATACACATGTTAAGTCATTGCTCTTAGTGTGTGCTTAGAATTCTACAACATAAAGCTATTCTACAGGACAACTTATTCAACTAGTTTCTATTGGTAAACATTTGAGTCCTTTCTAGTTTTTACTGTGGACTCCACGCTTGATAGTTTTTGCCTCCCTAAACAGAGCCCACAGATCCTTTATTATGTGGTTTATGACCATAATCATTAACATCAGTTGCTATGCAGCAGGAAAGATTTTTCTCAGAATCTATGAGACCTCCTAATGCTTTCTGCACATTAAGTATATTTATATTGCTTTTATAAGATGACATATTTTCTTCTCACATGGCTCTTGAGGAGCCTAACCCTTAAGCATCCAATCACCACAGATTAAATGGGGAAACAACAATCTCAGATCCACACAAACCATCTCTCCAAAGTCACCTGTCTCCTAAATCACAGCAGACAAAAATGGACAGGAGAAGCCTCTTAGTACTGTCTTTACAACTTCCCATGAACCTGTAATTCTCTGGAGATAAGGAGGTCTCAAAATGAGAAGGGAAAAGTCATCTCATAGCCTGGGCAAGCTTCCTGCAGGCCGGTTTTCTTTACCCCCACTCAGAACTCTTTCCAGTGGGGCCTGGCTGCTGTTTATCTTGATGTATCTTATCCTGTCCTTTTCTTTTTACCACCTCATTTGTAACACCTTCCCTATGTCAACACCTGAGCACACACATGAGACATGCACACGGGACAGTGGAGACTTGGAGATGCACACATACGGAGACAGGTTCACACGACAGTGGAGACGAAGAGTCAGACTTCGGCACTGTTCTTTGCTCAGCACAGGCTATGGCTTTCTTTCTAAGAAGCCCAATTGCTGCTGCTGTGTATTCACAAACAACATCCAACAGCTTCTAATCTGGGGCTGGAAATTCTAATGCTTACTACAGTCGAAACTACTAGCAGACTTCAAGGAAATATCTAACCAATTTTTTGATAAATACAGTGCACGAAGTTTTATGCCTGAGTTTAGTGACTTGGTGTGTTTTTAGCATACTACTGGTACTCTGCAGTGTTCAGTGAATTCTGCCTCAATGCACAACTCTTTTCCTTAGTTCCCTGTTTCGGGTGGTAAATTTTTATTACTCTCTGTATGTGCCTCTCCCTGTCTCTGTCTGTGCCTGCCCCCACCGCCCCCCCCCACACACAGAGCGGCACCTATTGCGTGCCCGGCACTGAGCTAGCACTGGGGACACAGTAAACACAGCAGTGACCCTGACCTATGGAGTTTCTATTGAAGCAGTGTCAGTCAGCAGGTGCCCTGAAAAGACAGGGTTATTGTTGCCAGGAGACCTGACATGTCAAGTTGAGTTTATTTTAACCCCAATGCTTCTTTTGTATGTCAGTTTCTTCTTCATTTGTGTAGGATATTATAGAAGAGCATAAGTCCTGTTGTTTGGAAGAACTTGATCTTGGTCTCAGAGATTACAGGACCCAGTAGCCCACCATCATACACAAAAATGGACAAAACAGGCTGGAGAGATGGCTCAGCGGTTAAACACATTGCAGAGAACCCCTGTGTGGCTCCTAGCACCCACACAGGAAAACTACAACTGCCTGTAATGTAACTCTAGCCAGGAAACCTGATGCCTCCAGCCTCTGTGGACACCTTCACACAAGTGGTGCATACAGACTCATTCAGAAACACATATATATGCATAAAAAGAGAAATATTTTTAAAAAGACATCAATAAAACATGGGATCTTACACCAGAAGAGTAGAAATGAAAATGAAACCCCCAGAGCTGTCAGCATATAAACACTGGTGGTGCTGTACTGCCCATTTGGAAACACACTAGCAGAGCTGGGGGTAGAGCTCAATGGCAGGAAGGCTTGCCTGGGATATGTGGGTCCCTAAGCTCAACTCCCAGCATTGAAGAAAAAGAGAAATGCAATAAGCGAAGACTGCACAAACAAGTTCATTACTCTAAATGAAGTGAACTGTCAATGTGGCCAAACGACTATGCCACAAGTCTTTTGGTGACTAATTAATTTTCTGAGCTCACAAGTCATTATGGTGAAGCACAGCTGATCTGAATTACGATGATTCTTTGCCTTTTTCAAGTCTTCAAAATCAAAACTCTGTTTGAGGTATGTATCTCAGAGTCAGTTAGCACATGGGCATGCTGGAATGGGGTGTTAAAGCGTCCTGTGATTACTTGGGGCTTTCATAGTAAATTCTTAGGAAATGCATCTATTTGCTTTTGAGCTAAAGCTTTATGAAGCTATAGAAAAGAACTACCAGACAGGCCTGGCAGCGGTCGGCAGAGACGGGTAGGCCCGGCGGCGGCCCGCAGAGGTACATAGGTGTGGTGGTGGCGGCAGGCAGACACAGGTAGGCCTGGCGGTGGTCGGCAGAGGCAGACAGGCCCGATGTTGGCACACAGCTGCAGGTAGGCCCAGCAGCGGCCAGCAGAAGTAGACAGGCACCACGGCAGCAGCAGGCAGGGGCAGGTAGGCCTGGTGGCAGCACGCAGAGGCAGACAGGCCCGGCAGAGGCAGGCAGGCCCAGCGCAGAGGCAGGCAGGCCCAGCATGTGGCAGCTGAAACACAGTTGCAATAAAGACCAGAAACTGAGCTACTACCCGCTGAAGAGTTAGTGAAAACAAGCTCTTAATCAAGAGACTGGAACAGGGGCGCCTTTAATCCCAACACTCTGGGAAGAAGCTATCTCTGTGGGACGGAACCAGAATGAATCTGAACACTCTGTCTGAGGCCAAACCAGGGCCCAGCTGCTGATCCTGTGAAACCCAACAACTTGGAGGTGTTCATGAGACTACCCCACTCAGCTGAAATCCATCCAGGAGAGGACTCAGATCCCTACAGTTTGAAGTCTGAGGAAACAAGATCAGCTGAGGAGTCGACGAATGAACAAAACGTGACCTGGGAACACAGAAGAAGGCGCCGCCCAGCCACCAAACCAGATCACCAGAATCATAACTATATACTTCACCGACTGAGATCAGCTGCTCCTGAAGAAACAGCCCAACAGCATCAATTTAAACATGAACTTCTAGTGAACCAAGACTAAAAATTAGAACAAGGGAGGCACTCTCAGACACAGACACTGCCTGCACTGAGCAGAGGAAGAGATGAGTAGATGCCAGTGCAAAAATACAGGCAACAACATAAAGACCTATATGTCAACATTACAACCTAGTGATTCCACACCTGCAAGACCTGAACATACCAAGACAGAAGAAACAGAAGAAATCAATCCTAAAAATGACTTTAAGAAGATGATAGAGGCCCTTAAAGGAGAAATAAAAACTTCCCTTAAAGAAGAAATGAAAAACTCCATTAAAGAGGAAATAAAAAATTCCCTTAAAGAAATGGAAGAAAAAACAAACAAAAAATGGGAAGAAATCAAATCAAGCCAAGAAAAAGCAATTAAATAGATGACAGAAACATTCCAAGATCTGAAAAATGAATTTGATACAATAAAGAAAACACATGCTGAGGGAATGCTGGAAATAGAAATCCTGACTAAATGCACAGGAACTACAGAAACAAGCATAACCAACCGATTGCAAGAGATGGAACAGAGAATCTCTGACACTGAAGACACAATAGAGAAAATAGATTCGTCAGTCAAAGAAAACACTAAAGACAAAAAAGTCATAACACAAAACGTCCAAGAAATTTGGGACACCATGAAAAGACCAAACCTAAGAATAATAGAGATAGAAGAAGGAAAAGAATACCAACTCAAAGGCACAGAAAATATATTCAACAAAGTCATAGAAGAAAACTTTCCTAACCTAAAGAAAGAAATACCTATGAAGATACAAGAAGCTTACAGAACACCAAATAGGCTGGATTCAAAAAAAAGTCCCCTCGCCACATAATAATCAAAACACTAAACAGACAGAACAAAGAAAAAATATTAAGAGCTGTAAAGGAAAAAGACCAAGTAACATATAAAGGCAAACCCATCAGAATAACACCAGAATTCTCAATAGAGACTATGAAAGCTAGAAGGTCCTGGACAAATCTTATGCAGACACTAAGAGACCATAGATGCCAACCCAGACTATTATACCCAGCAAAACTCTCAATCACCATAGGCGGAGTAAACAAAATATTCCAGGATAAAACCAGATTTAATCAATACCTGTCCACAAACCCAGCCCTACAGAAAGCACTAGAAGGGAAAATCCAACCCAAAGAAGCTAAACATATCCATGAAAAATCAAGCAATAGATAATCCCACACCAACATACACCAAAGAAGGACAACACAACACAACCACAAAAAATAACAGGAATTAACAATCACTGGTCATTAATATCCATCAATATCAATAGTCTCAACTCACCTATAAAAAGACACAGGCTAACAGAATGGATAAGAAAACAGGACCCATCCATCTGCTGCATACAAGAAACACACCTTAACTGCAAAGACAGACACTGCCTCTGAGTAAAGGGCTGGGAAAAGGCTTTCCAAGCAAATGGACCTAAGAAACAAGCTGGTGTAGCTATCCTAATATCTAATAAAATAGACTTCAAACTAAAATCAATCAAAAGAGATCAGGATGGACATTACATATTTATCACAGGAAAAATCCACCAAGATGAAGTCTCGATTCTAAACATTTATGCTCCAAATACAAAAGCACCCACATTCATAAAA
This sequence comes from Peromyscus leucopus, assembly GCF_004664715.2. Taxonomy (NCBI): domain Eukaryota; kingdom Metazoa; phylum Chordata; class Mammalia; order Rodentia; family Cricetidae; genus Peromyscus; species Peromyscus leucopus. Next base: position 24,466,290 of record NC_051064.1, on the reverse strand, counting down.
GAAACACTACTAAAGCTTAAAATGCACATCAAACCCCACACATTAGTAGTGGGAGATTTTAACACACCACTCTCACCAAAAGACAGATCTACCAGACTGAAACTTAACAAAGAAATAAAGGACCTAACAGATGTTATGACTCAAATGGACTTAATAGATATCTACAGAACATTCCATCCTAACACAAAAGAATATACCTTCTTCTCAGCACCCCATGGAACATTCTCAAAAATTGACCACATGCTTGGCCACAAAGCAAATCTCAACAGATACCAAAAAATTGGAATAACCTCCTGTATCTTATCAGACCACCATGCCTTAAAGTTAAACCTCAACAACAACAAAAATTATAGAAAACCTACAAACTCATGGAAACTGAATAATGCCCACCTGAAACATCAATGGATCAAGGAAGAAATAAAGAAAGAAATTAAAGATTTCCTAGAATTCAATGAAAATGAAAGCACAACATACCCAAACTTATGGGACACTATGAAAGCAGTGCTAAGAGGAAAATTCATAGCTCTAAATGCACACATAAAGAAGATGGAGCAATCCCATACCAATGAATTAACAGCACAACTGAAAGCTCTAGAACAAAAAGAAACAAACTCACCCAGGAGAAATAGACGTCAGGAAATAATCAAATTGAGGGCTGAAATCAATGAAATAGCAAACAAGAGAACAATACAAAAAAATCAATGAAACAAAGAGTTGGTTCTTTGAAAAAATCAACAAGATAGACAAACCCCTAGCCAAATTAACCAAAAGACAAAGAGAGAGCACCCAAATTCACAAAATCAGAAACAAAAAGGGAGACATAACAACAGACAACGAGGAAATCCAGAGAATCATCAGATCATACTTCAAAAACCTGTGCTCCACAAAAATGGAAAACCAGGAAGAAATGGACAATTTTCTGGATAAATACCACATACCAAAATTAAATCAAGACCGGATAAACCATTTAAATAGACCAATAACCCCTAAAGAAATAGAAACAGTCATCATAAGTCTCCCAACCAAAAAAAAAGCCCAGGACCATATGGTTTCAGTGAAGAATTCTACCAGACTTTCAAAGAAGAACTAATACCAATACTCTTCAAAGTGTTCCACACAATAGAAACAGAAGGAACACTACCAAACTCTTTTTATGAGGCTACAATTACCCTGAAACCCAAACCACACAAAGATGCAACAAAGAAAGAGAACTACAGACCAATCTCCCTCATGAACATTGATGCAAAAATACTCAACAAAATATTGGCAAACCGAATCCAAGAATACATCAAAACAATTATCCATCATGACCAAGTAGGATTCATCCCAGGGATGCAAGGATGGTTCAACATACGAAAATCAGTCAATGTAACACCATATAAACAAACTGAAAGAAAAAATAAAAACAAATAATCATCTCATTAGATGCTGAAAAAGCCTTTGACAAAATCCAACACCCCTTCATGATAAAGGTCTTAGAAAGATCAGGAATACAAGGAACATTTCTAAACATAATAAAAGCAATTTATAGCAAGCCAACAACAAACATCAAATTAAATGGAGAGAAACTCAAAGCGATACCACTAAATTCAGGAACAAGACAAGGCTGTCCACTCTCCCCATATTTATTCAATATAGTACTACAAGTTCTAGCTACAGCAATAAGACAACAAAAGGAAGTCAATGGGATACAAATTGGCAAGGAAGAAGTCAAACTTTCACTATTTGCAGATGATATGATAGTATACATAAGTGACCCCAAAAACTCCACCAGGGAACTCCTACAGCTGATAAACTCCTTCAGTAAAGTGGCAGGATACAAAATCAACTCAAAAAAATCAGTAGCCCTCCTATACACAAATGATAAAAGGGCTGAGAAAGAAGTCAGAGAAACATCACCCTTTACAATAGCCACAAATAATATAAAATACCTTGGGATAACACTAACTAAACAAATGAAGGACCTCTTTGATAAGAACTTTAAATCTCTAAAGAAAGAAATTGACGAAGATATCAGAAAATGGAAGGATCTCCCATGCTCATGGATAGGTAGGATTAACACAGTAAAAATGGCAATCTTACCAAAAGCAATCTACAGATTCAATGCAATCTCCATCAAAATCCCAACACAATTCTTCACAGACTTGGAAAGAAAAATACTCAAATTCATATGGAAAAACAAAAGACCCAGGATAGCTAAAAGAATCCTATATGATAAAGCAACCTTTGGAGGCATCACCATCCCTGACCTCAAACTCTACTATAGAGCTATAGTAATAAAAAACAGCTTGGTACTGGTATAAAAACCGACATACAAACCAATGGAATCGAATTGAAGACCCTGACATTAATCCATGCACATATGAACACCTGGTTTTTGACAAAGGAGCCAAAACTATACAATGGAAAAAAGAAAGTATCTTCAACAAATGGTGCTGGCATAACTGGATGTCAATATGTAAAAGATTACAAATAGATCCATATCTGTCACCATGCACAAAACTCAAGTCCAAGTGGATCAAAGACCTGAACATAAATCCAGTTACACTAAACTTAATAGAAAAGAAAGTAGGAAGCACTCTTGAACGCATTGGCACTGGAGACCATTTCCTAAACAAAACACCAACAGCACAGACCCTGAGCACAACAATTAATAAATGGGACCTCTTGAAATTGAGAAGCTTTTGCAGGGCAAAAGACACAGTCAATAAGAAAAAAAGAGCCAACAGAATGGGAAAAGATCTTCACCAACCCCACATCTGACAGAGGATTGATCTCCACAGTATATAAAGAACTCAAGAAACTAGACATCAAAATACTGAACAATCCAATTAAAAAATGGGCTAAAGTGATAAACAGAAAATTCACAAAACAAGAACTACAAATGGCTGAAAGATATTTAAAGAAATGCTCAACATCCTTAATCATCAGATAAATGCAAATCAAAACGACTCTGAGATACCACCTTACACCTGTCAGAATGGCTACGATCAAAAACACCAATGACAGTCAATGTTGGAGAGGATGTGGAGCAAAGGGAACACTCCTCCACTGTTGGTGGGAATGTAAACTTGTACAACCACTGTGGAAATCAGTATGGTGGTTTCTCAGAAAATTAGGGATCGATCTAACTCAAGACCCAGCCATCCCACTCTTGGGCATATACCCAAGGAATGCTGATTCATACCATAAAGATACATGCTCAGCTATGTTCATAGCAGCACTATTTGTAATAGCCAGAACCTGGAAACAACCTAGATGCCTATAAACGGAAGAATGGATGAAAAAATGTGGTACATATACACATTGGAGTACTACTCAGCAGAGAAAAACAATGAAAGCATGAAATTTGCAGGCAAATGGATGGAACTAGAAAAAAATCATCCTGAGTGAGGTAACCCAAACCCAGAAAGACAGTTATGGTATGTGCTCACTCATAAGTGGATTCTAGATATAAAATAAAGAACAATCAGACCACAACCCATAGGACCATGGAGGCTATATATATACCATGGAGGTCCCGAGGATGACTGTGGCTTATAATAAATTTCAGTGTTACTCAATTATTGAAAAAAAATACCCAAATGAATGGAAACACATGAACTATGAACCAAAGGCTGAGGGGGCCCCCAGCTGGATCAGGCCCTCTGAATAGGTATGACAGTTGATTAGCTTGATCAGTTTGGGAGGCAACTAGGCAGTGTGACTAAGACCTGTGCTCATTGCATGAGTTGGCTGTTTGAAACCTGGAGCTTATGCAGGGACACTTGGCTCAGTCTGGGAGGAAGGGACTGGACCTGCCTGGACTGAGTCTACCAGGTTGATCTCAGTCCTCCGGGGAGGATTTGCCCTAAAGGAGGTGGGAATGGGGGGTGGGCTGGGGTAAGGGGAGGGCGTGAGAGGGGGGAGAATAGGGGAACCCATGGCTGATATGTAGAACTGAATAGAATTGTAAAATAAATAAATAAATAAATAAATAAATAAATAAATAAATAAGACACAAATCATCCAGGAAATCTGAAACACTATGAAAAAAATCAAATGTATGAAAAAATATAGTATTATTAGTATAGAGGAAGGAAAAGAAACCCATTTCAAAGGGATAGGAAGTATTTTTAACAAACATCATAGAAGAAAATTTCCCCAGTCTAAAGAACAAGTTGTCTATCAAGGTGTAAAAAACATACAAAATACCAAATAGCACCAGAAAAGAAACTCCCTATGGCAAACAGTAATCAAAACTTTTAACTGAACAAAGCAAGGATATTAAATGCTATATGGGGGAAAAGGCAACTTACATATAAAGGTAGGCCAATTACAATAACATCTGACTTTTCTATGAAGACTCTGAAGATCTCCCATGCTCATGGATTGGTTGAATTTGTATTAATATTGTGAAAGTGGCTCTCCTATTAAAAAGCAATCTACAGTTTCAATGCACCAAATTACATTAAAGTTCTGACATAATTTTTCACAGAAATTGAAAAAACAAACTTCAATTTCATAAAGAAACTCAAAAAACCCAGGATAGCTTTTTTTAAGAATCATAAATAATGAAAGAACTGCTAGAAGTATCACTATCCCAGATTTCAAGTTGTCTTTCAGAGCTATAGTAATAAAAACAGCATGGTATTGGCAAAAAATGAGACATGTTGACTAATGGAATCAAACAGAAGACTGAAACATAATTCTACACACTAATGGATAAGTTATTTTGACAAAATAAAAAATACATGCTGGGAGATATCATTCTTCATGCTGTGAATATATGTTGTTCCCATTGGTTAATAAATAAGCTGCTTTGGCCTATGACAAGGCAGCTTAGAGGCAGGCAGGAAATCTGAGAGAGACAAGAAAGAGAAAGGCGGAGTCTAGGGAGACACCAGCCACTGCCAGGAGAAGCAAGATGTGAAGTTACTGGTAAGCCATGGCCATGTGGCAACATATAAATGAATAGAAATGGATTAAGTTATAACAGCTACCTAGAAAGAAGCCTGCCATAGGCCATGCAATTAGTAATTAATATTAAGCATCTGAATGATTATTTTGTAAGTGACTGATGAGACTGCGGATGAGAGAAATTTGTCCTCACCGTGGGCTGGGTGGAACACAGAAAACCATTTGACTACAAACACACCCAGGAGAAAAGACAACATCTTCAACAAATGGTACTGGTCAAACTCGATGATTAGAAGAATGTAGAAGAATAAAAATAAATCCATATCTGTCACTCTGAATGAAACTCAACTCCAAATGGATAGTAGACCTCAATAAAATATCAGATACCCTGAACATGACAGAAGAGAAAATAGGGAACAGGCTTGAACTTCTTGGCACAGAATGGACTTTCTGAACAGGGCAGGAATTAAAACCAACAATTAATAAATTGGGCCTCATGAAGCTGAAAAGCTTCTGCATGGCAAAAAATCACCATTATTCAAGCAAAGTGACAGCTCACAGGATGGAAACAGATCTTTACCAATTATACATCTGATGGATCTAGAATATATATATATACTGAACACCAAGCAAAAAAAAATCCAAAACAAAAATAGATTATAGAACTAAACAGAGTTCTCAAAAAGATGAAACACAAATGGTTGAGAAACACCTTAAGAAAATATTCAACATCCTTAGCCATCAGGGAAATGGAAATTTTAAAACTACTTTGAAAATTCTTCTTATCACAGTCAGAATGACAAAGATCAGTAAACAAATGACAGCACATGCTGGTGTGTGGTGGTGTTGTGTTCCCCCAAATAGTGTGCACTCTAATAAACTTTTCTGGGGTCAGAGAACAGAACAGCCACAATATTAAACATAGAGGTTAGGCGGTGGTAGCACACGACTTTAATCTTAGCATTCCAGAGGCAGAGATCCATCGGGATCTCTGTGAGTTCAAAGCCATACTGGAAACAGCCAGGCATGGTGACTCATGCCTTTAATCCCAGGAAGTAATGGCAGAAGGCAGAAAGGTATTTAAGGTGTAAGGATGAGGAACTATAGCCTGGTTAAGCTTTTAGGCTTTTAGCAGCAATCAGTTGAGACCCATTCTGATGAGGACACAGAGCCTTCCAGTCTGAGGAAACAGGATCAGCTAAGGAATTGGCAAGGTGAGGTAGCTGTGGCTTGTTCTGCTTCTCTGATCTTCCAGCATTCACCCCAATAACTGGACTCAGGTTTGATTTTATTAATAAGACCATTTAAGATTCGTGATACATCTGGTGCCCAACATTTGTGGTACGAATTCTTGACTTGCCTGTGGCCTTGTGGGCCCCAGCTCATACCTGAGCTACACATTGCCAGTTGTGATGGCGCACACTGGTTGGATTTACTGAAGAAGACAGAGGCAGGAGAATCCTGAGTTTGAGGCCGGCCTAGGAGGCTTGCTAAGGAGAAGCTGCGGCCCAGAATGAGCCACAAAAGGTGGCAAAGGGACCATGGAGGCAGTGGCTGCTGCTCTGAGTTGCTGGCTCCTTCTCATCATGTTGGTGACTATGGTGATGCTGCTACCTGGGACAAAGGGTTTACTACTGCTGGTTCAGAGAAGAATTGCCAGGACCATCATGTTACAAGAAAGTATCAGCAAAGGTCAGTTTGGAAAAGTTTGGCAAGATAAATGGTGGGGAGAAATTGCTCTGGAGATATCCTCTTCTAGAGAAGAACATTCATGGTTCTGAGAGATGGACATTTATCAGACTGTGATTGCTCCAAACCACAGAGGAGGCACACAAAAAAACAAAATCTGCAGGGAACCATGACCATACCTAACAGCAACTTTGAAATCTTCAAAAGGATGATGGGGTCCCACAATGATGATTCCACAAGAACTATAGTAAAGCCATTAAGCTGATTAACACCACAGAAAGTTTTTGGTTTAATGAGTTATGGATATTGTCATTTTTTATGATAGTTGGTTACAAGTTGTTAATTGTTAATGGTCAGGAAAAAATCTGAACAAGGAGATTAGATTCAGAGTTTTTGTTTAAAAAAAAGGAAAAGAAAAAGAGAATATAGATATGAGGCAGATCATTGACTCTACTCTGAGAAAAAAGATAAAGAAATGATAGGATAAATGGGTAGATTATTGAATCTACTCTAAAAAGAAAAAGGGGAAGATATAAAAATGACAAAAGGTAGATTACTGAATCTATTATGAAAAGAAAAATGAGAGAATATGGATATAAGATTAAAAGATCAATTATTGAATCTACTTTTAAAAAGGAACTACTTGTTTTAAATAGAATAAGTAATGAAAACTGTTTGTCTGAGTTTATCAGATGTTACTGGACTGGACATTGTCAATATATATAATGGAGTTTTTTGTCTGAATCTGTCAAATGTTAATGGACTAGACATCATTAATGTAATTCTTGACTGTATATATTGTATATACTTTCTTGTATTAGTTATAAGTTTTTTAATTTTAGATAAAAAGGGGGGAATTGTGTTCCCCAAAATATTGTGCACTCTAATAAACTTATCTGGGTCAGAGAACAGAACAGCCACAATATTAACATAGAGGTTAGGCAGTAGAAGCACACGCCTTTAATCCTAGCATCCCAGAGTGCTACTCTGGTGAGAAAGGGGAACAGTTATTTTTTGCTGGTGAGAGTGCAAGCCAATGCAGTCTCTATGAAAATCAGTGTGGCAGTTCCTCAAAAAGCTGAGAACTGGTCAACCTCAAGATTCAGCTACATCAATTGTCAGAGCCTGCCAACAATCAGCTGGGTAGCTGGGTAGATGTGTGAGGACTGAAGAAACAATGAAGAAGACAGAAAAGAGTCAAGAGGTCTGCGGGTCAATGTCAGACTGCCCTGAGTTTATTTCACAGCCAGCTTATATACAGTCTTAAAGGTAGAACAATGCACAGCACAGGAATTCAGCCACTCTCTATCCTGGCTTGTGTCAAGGAGAAGGCAGTTTCATTTTCTATCTCAATGTACCTCTGGCTAGCATCAGCAGCCTGCACCTAGCTAGATAGTGTATTCCTTCTTGTGGGATAATCATGACTTTCTCACAACCTTTCAAGGAGACTCTGTGAACTAATGAGAACTTTCTTACAGCCTTAGAGCAAACAAGCTTGAACTCTATTGACTCAGAATAGACTTCAGATTCAAACTGGGAAGCTGAGTCAGTTGTGGGCTCCCACAATTCCTCCTTTATTATTTATTTTAGGACTCCACTGAGTCTCTTAGATGACCATGTCTGTTAGGTGTTTATTTATTTGTTTGTTTGTTTGTTTTTTATCATATTCCAATCTTACCCATCATGGGAGCATGAATTTCATTATTTACGTCCTGTCTTAGGTTGAAAGGAGGCAAAGAAAATTTACCTGTCTTTGGCTACCAGCCTCTGGTGTCAAGTCAGAGGACTGTGCGGAGTTTTACACACATTACAGAGAAATGTATGGAGTTCTGAGCCCAATTTCCATAACGAGTTCAAAATCAGCTTGAGAATCATCATCAAACAGATTATGCCTACTAAGACACATGCTCCAATAGCTACAACATTGCTTAAGAGCGAAGTAAATGATGACCATGATGGGATAGCCCTTCTAAATTGTTCTAAAATACCTTCTGCTGTTTTAGCTGCATCAAAATCCAATTTAGCCTTTTTTATTTCTACAATATTTTGATATAATTTAGCCAAATCTAAGAATTCACTAGACTCATGCCAAGTTCCTTTAAGATGTGCCTTAACCCTTTTTTATCCAAAAGAACTTTAATTATACACAGAAGATGTAACACAAATCCACTCATAATTAGCATGACATTTCAAATGTACTCTATTTTTCAGGCTTTGCAGTTCATCTCCCAAAAATTGTGCCACATCATATAAAGCATTTAATTTATGTTTCATATTTGCATCAATATCTTTTTGAGTCTCTAATGCCATAAAGACATTCATAGACAATTATTAACAAACTCTGTTCTCTGATTGGATTGAGACAAAGCCACTGAAGCCACTGTAATAGTAGCAAGAATAATAACAAGAGCTGCAATTCCTGCTATAACTAATCCAGCAGCACGCTTCTATCTGCTTGAAGCTTTCTTGATTTCTTCAATCACTTGTAACCTTTTATCATCAAACCATAGCTCACTCATATATACTGGCAATATTACAAAAGAAAATTATTTTAACACCATTACATGAATATGGTTATTCATTTGAGAAATACAATTAGTTAAAATACAATTAAGACGTGATACATTAAACATAGAGCCATTCATAAAAATATTTGCTTTCCAATTAAAAGAACATAGGGCAATTTTAACACAAGCTAAAACAGTTCCTTTCAAAGAACAAATAGGTTTCAAGCAACTGGAATGTCCTGCCACTGTTCCCATGTCATCAGCAAGTTTCCAAACATAAATTTGTGGAGATCCAGTACTGGAATACCAAATTCCAGCTGACAGTCCTTGGTCCCAAGATTCTTCTGTAGACACTGTATAAGAGTCACTATAATTGTCCTGATTTCCAGACCAATCAACAATATACTGCCATGTCTCTATGATGTTATACTTTAAAGGAATAATGCCAGTACATCATCTCCATAACAAAGTTCTGTTCGGCTCTTGCAGTTCTTTTGTGCATGGAGGAAATTGTTGAGGGGGTGAAATATTACTTTTCCAATTTACCTTGAGGAAGCGATCCAAGACATCCCTCCAAAGTAATTTTTTTTTTTTTTTGCAAAACATACATACAGAAATCCCTTTACCATATCCAAAATAAGAAAATTGTGAGTAATCTGAAACTCTTCTCGTGGCTGAAGAGTTGGCTCAATCATTAAGCACACTTGTTGTTCTTGCAAATTACCTGAATTCAATTCCCAGTACCCACACAGAGGCTCACCACCTCTTTAGGCACCAGATGCTCATGTGGTGCACACACATATATACAGGTGAAACACTCATACACACAAAAAAAAATAAGAAAATAAAATCTAAAGGAAAGAAAGAAAATAGATTATTCTCCATATAACACACCCTAACCACAGTTTCCATTCCCTCAACTTCTCCCCAACCTCCCCTCTCCCCCAGATCCACTTATCCTCCATTTCGATCAGAAAAGAGCAGGCTTCCAAGAGACAACAACCAAACACAAAACAAGATACAGTAAGACGAGGCAAAAGCCCTCATATTGAAGCTGGACAAGACAACCCAATAGGAGGAAAAAAATCACAAGATCGGGCAAAAGAGTCAGAGACACACCTGCTCCCACTGTTAGGAGTCCCACAAAATAACCAAGCTGACAACAGTAACATGTACACAGAGGGCCTGGTGCAGACCCGTGCAGGCCCCAGTCTTGCAGCTTCAGTCTTTGGGAGCCCTGCTTATTTGATTTAGTGAGCCATGTTCTCCTGGTGTCCTCCATACCCTCTGTCTCCTACAATCTTTCCTTCTCCACTTCCGCAGAGCTCCCCATCCCTGAGGGGAGAGACCCGATGGAAACCTCCAATTTAAACATTGCATAGCATCTGGCTGTGGGTATCCATACTCACTCACATCTGCTGCCAGAGGAAGTCTTTCTTGTGACAACTGGACAAGGCACTGATCTATGGGTATAGCAGAATATCATTAGGGACATTTTATTAATTTTTAAAAATTTATTTGTTTGTTTGTTTGCTTGCTTGCTTGTTTGGGCCTGTCTTGTTTGGTTCTGCCCTACGTCTCTGGGCTAGCCTCTCTGGCTCCTAGCCACTGAAGCAGTGTAGGGCACGGGCTCCCTCTTGTGGTACTGTAGGCCTAAAGGTAAATCAAACATTTGTTGGCCACTCCCACAAGTTCTGTGCCATCATTGCCCCAGCACATCTTCCAGACAGGACAAATTGTACAAATTGTAGGTGGAGGGTTTTGTGGCTGGGTTGTGTCAGGTTTCTCTTTCTGCAGTTGTGGGAGTGCCTTCCTGCACCAAAGAGACTAGAATATAGGGGATGAAGGCTCCATGCAGGCACCAGCTCGACCTCTCTACATTCAAAGAGATGTGTGGATCTTGTCCTCCTCAGAATGGGGCCCTGCTATCAGTTTTTGGAGAGGGACCTTCTGTCCAAGGGGGTCCTGTAGAGATGTCTAAACAAAAATTCATATTTTTAATGACTTCCAATTATTTATTGTGGGGAATGAAGGAAGCCCTGAGTGAGTTAAGTCCTGAGTGAATGTGTTGTTCGGATGGGTACCACCATATTAAGGACCAATGGGAAAGTGGCAAAGCACCCACACTCGATGGCAAAGCCTTCCTCTGTCCTGGGTATGAAGTATTGACAGTGTGTGTAGAAAATGTTCACCATAGTTTTCTCCTCCTGGGAATTTACAGCTAAAGACTGCTCCCCTAGAGGGAATGCCCCTAGTTAGGGCAGCTTAACTTGGAACAACTGTACACCATAAACCCTGCCTCCTTGCTTCAACTGTATGCAATAAACCCCCACCATATCTTAGGGTTTATATTTATGTGATTAGATGCCATGACCAAAAAACAAGTTGAAGAGGAAAGGGTTTATTCAGCTTACACTTCTACAGCACCGTTCATCATAGAAGGAAGTCAGGACAAGAACTCAAACAGGACCAGATCCTAGAGTCAGGAGCTGATGCAGAGGTCATGGAGGGGTACTTCTTATTGACTTGCTCTCATGCTTTTGTTCAGCCTGCTTTCTTGTAGAATGCTGGACCACTAGCCCAGGGATAGCACTACCCACCATGGGTTGGGCCTTCCTCCATCAATCACTAATTAAGAAAAATGTTTATAGCTGGATCTTATGGAGGCATTTTCTCAGTTGAGGTTCCCTCCCTTCACATAACTCTAGGTAGTGTCAACTTGACATAAAACTAGCCAACACACCCCACCTATCTGTTCAACTATATATAATAAATGTGGCTGAGCTTCTGAGGTGCTTGGGTGTCTCCACCAAAGAGTCCAGTCCATCTGTTCCCAGATGTTTCTATGTGTCTGTCTTTGTTATTTCTTCATTCCCTCTTCATCGCTACTAAGGTCAAGTCCCTGGAAGCCATGCAAAGAAGGACATGACAACTTGTCTCTTTTCTGGTTAAGACAGAAGACAAATTCTACTCCTCTTGTGTTTGGATGCCTTTTTAATGCGCTCTGAGACAGTTCAGACTAGGGCTTTGGGAAGCTTGCTATGCAGATAATTTGTATACCTCCAGAGATTGAGTCATTGGTTCATACAAAAGTAAACAGAGCATTGAATCCTGCTGGCCACAGTGATTTGCCCAGAACTGAGCTAATGACTCAGGATTTAGCTAACAGCAATTTCTTACCCTTTAAACATAACTTTAGTTAGAAGTTTACATTGTAATCCAAGATGGTTCAATGAGATGCAGCACTTGCTATTTTAAATTGTGAGACTTGGATCTAGAATCCTCAAATTTTCAGCTCTGATTTAAGCAAATGAATGCAAATCCAAGAGAAAAAGACAGGCTCACCCTATTAAAATAAACCAATTCACACTGTAGAAAGAAAGGAATCAGAATACATAATGTGTTATTTTACAAAATGTTTTGTTAAAACTAAAGATAAAATATTCTTCCCAATCTCTGGCAAATCATGGCAGCAGGACATGGCAATATGTACTGGAAAACGGACTAGAGGGACACCCAAGACTGCTGTGCTGGTTTGAATGAAAATGGCCTTCATAGGTCTTAAGGAGTGGCACTATTAGAAGGTGTGGCCTTGTTGGAATAAGTGTGGACTTGTTGGAGGAAGTGCATTGCTGTGGGATGCCTTCCACCAGATGCCACAGTACGCGGGCTTGAGCACAGCATGGCAGATTCCCACTTCAGTACACAAAGGTGCCTCCAAGCTCAGCAGCACACTGCATGGTGGATTTAGCCTTTACTCATGTAGACCAAAAGGGTTTATGTGCCAGCTGCATGCTACCTGATGGCAGCATGGACCCCAGAGTTGGCAGGGTAAGCATGAATTTCCTGGATCCCTCCACCATGTTGAAAAGCTGCAGTGGGCAGAGTCAGCAGTCAGGGCTGCCACTTCAGTCTTAGCCACACTGCAGTTTGCAATGATCAGAAAAGGATTATAGATACACAAGAGACAGATTCAGATGGAATAAACCTTTAAATGGTTTATATTATGTGTAAAAATGTACATAGACTTGGAAGAGAGAGGAAATGAGGATAGGCAGTTATATAAAAAAAATAGATGATTTTTTAAAAATAAAGTCTTTAACAAGACAGTAAAAGCAATATAAAAGAAAGCCACATGAAGATGGAAATCACACAAAGAGTCTGGACTATATTGTCTTTGGGATTTTTAACTGGAGAAAAACATTTGATTGTAAAGGCTGTTGAATTAAACCAATATATATTTTAAAGGTATCTTGACTTCAAAATTTGTGTCTAAGGATATGTTGCTTTGTAAAAGAGGTTCTGCTTTTGTTTCCACAGAAGATGAGAACCTATGGATTGCTTCCAGGCTAATATGGTTTGATCAGCAAAGGCCCCCTGAAAGGTCTCCAATGACACTATGGCCCAGATGATCCAACATCCAAAATTAGCTGAGATGATCCATCCTCACAGACTACTGCAGCCAAGATTTAACCATAATTCTTAATTTTCTTAGGATCCCCATAAGATTGCCAGTGCCCCCAACCAGCAGGAAGTAGTATGAGAAGCTATGCCCAAATTCCCAAAATATTGTTTATAAATGTTTATTTTTATTTAGAGGAGGTTGACTATAAATGCAATCTCTTTATAAAGAAGATAAGGGGATACAGATATGATAGGATGAAAGGATAAATTATTGAATCTACTTTTAAAGAGCAACAACTTATTTGAAAAGGTTTACATTGCTATGGATTTTAGTTTATTGATACAAATTGAAAGCTAATTTTGTTATACTGTATGTATATTTCTACTCTTATTAAGGGTATTATGCTTATGCAGCTCATTTAAAAATGTAATATATATTTTGAAAATACAAATTAATAGTCATCTATAATAGTTAAACTTATAGTCATGTTAATTAAGTTTTCTAGATATGCAGAGATATATTTCAGATAGATAGGTAATCTTAAAATACTTCAGAGACCTACAGAATATGGCATTTGAAATGTTTTTAAGAACTTAGACTTTTCTGGACAGTGAGACACATCTGCTCCTGACAGCACCAATTACTTCAAAGATGATGATGGACATCAAAGAAACTCCATGTGGAGTTTACTTTCTTTATGGCAACAGTTAGCAATTTGGGCAAGAAACTGTTCTTGTCTGGACTGCTTGACAAAATGTTATATTGACTGGACATGCAGGACCCATGGAAAAATGATCATCAAATTTTGCCAAAACAAGGCAAGATGGTCCTTCAGGTTCCTGCTTCACAGAGGAGACTGCCAGACATTCTGCAGGACACAGGGAGAAGCCACTGAGAGACTCTAGGCCTATAGGCTGAAGATGGATGCCACAAAGTTACAGAGGGACTTTGTATAACTGTCCAGGCAGCCAGCTGTCTTTGTCATTCTAGATTTTTAGAAGTTGCTTACAATGCTCTTTCTGTTTACTTAGGTAATACTATATCCTTCTGGGGTCTTTGATGTAGTTGAAGATTAAATAATTATAATTATAAGTTTCCTTGGTTATGATAAAAGATAAATCAGATATGAAACTGTAGACTCACAAACATAGGATAGATAGAATATTTTCTTTAATTTTGCTAAATACAAAGAGACTAGATATTATAACTGTAATTCTTGCTTGATAACTGTTCTATTATATGTAATTTTACTGTGTTAAAGTTAAAAACCTTCCGTTCTGATTATACAGAATAAAGGAAGTGCTGTGGAATGTCTTTCTGTATGCTGTGAATATGTGTTGCTCTGATTAGCTGATAAATAAAGCTGCATTGACCTACGGCAAGGCAGCTTAGAGGCAGGGGGAAATCCAAGCAGATATACGAAGAGAAGAAAGGAGAGAAGTGAGAGACGCCAGCCACCACTGAAAGAGCAGCAAGATGCCAACAGACCAGTAACGCCATTGCCACATGGCAACTTACAATTAATAGAAATAGGTTAAGTTATAAATGCCAGCTAGCAAGAAGCCTGCCACAGGCCATACAATTGATAATTAATATTAAGCCTCTGAATGATTATTTTATAAGTGGCTGAGGGACTGTGGGGCCAGGCAGGACAAGAGGAACGCAGGACCACAGGGCCAGGCAGGACCTGAGAAAACTTCCAACTACAGTGTGTTACTGAGGATGGGTTTTGAGGTTTCAGATGTTCAAGCCAGGCCCAGTTTCACTCTCTCCCTTCTGCCTTCTGATCCAGATGTAGGACTCTCAGCTACCTCTCTAGTACCATGTCTGCTTGAATACCACCATGCTTCCTGCCATGGTGATAATAGATTAAACCTCTAAAGTGTAAGCCAGCCCCAATTAAATGTTTTCCTTTATAAGAGTTGTTGTGGTTATGGCATCTCTTCTCAGCAACAGAAACCCTAAGACAATTATAGAAAATCAATTACTCTAGCCCATATAATTATGATGATGTTAGCTTATTGGCCTTGTTGACATACATAGCTGTCTTTGCTGCTGCAATAGTAACAGTGTTGGCAGTATCCAAGCCTATACAGAACTTAATACTAAGGCTAACTCCTGCTTTGTGTCACAGAACAGATGTTGAAGCTCAATTGAGTTGTTGCCCATGTAATCTCTTATGACACTCACTACCAACATTACTCATATTCTAGTCAACTTTGTCCCTATGCTTATCTAAAGCTAGTACCTATTTTATCCACAAAATAGGACTGATGCAGACTTTTTTGTATTTGTTTTTATAGTTTGTTTTATGTTTTAATTCTGTGCATATGAGGGTGGGGTAAGTTCTCATAAAGGACAGGGCTTGCTGAGGCCAGAAGGGGATGTCTTGTCCTTCTGGAGCTGAAATTATTGGTGATTTGTGAGCTGCCTGATATGGGGGCTGGAAAGTAAATTTAGGTCCTTTGCAAGAGCAGTAGATGCTTTTAACTGCTAAGCCATCTCTCCAGTTCCACTGATGGGAGGTCTTTAAGAGCAATGGGCCCTTTCATACATCAGTTATACATGACCTAAAGAAATAAGATATAAGAAATGATGATCAAAGATCTACTTAATGTCTCCAGGTTCATTGTCTCCCACAAATGAAGATTAATGTTGTGGACTTTCATGGAAGTAAACCAAGTGGAATCAAGCTTTATTAAAAGTTATTGCAGCTGAGTGATGGTGGCATACACCTTTAATTCCAGGACTCAAAAAGCACAGGCGGACAGATCTCTGAGTTTGAGGTCAACCTGGTCTACAGAGTGAATTCCAGGACATCCAGGGCTATATGAAGAAACTCTGTCTCAATAAATAAATAAATAAATAAATAAATAAATAAATAAATAAATAAATAAATAAAGCTATTGCATGAAAGTGGGAAATTAAGAAATTTAGAAAAAGTGAAACTTCCAAGAACAAGAGCAGTTAAGGGCCATTGAATTTCTTTTTTCTGGGGTTTTATAGGGCCATGGCAGAAACTGGGCAAAGAGTGAGGTAATCTCTATTGAGACTGGTTTATTTTCTGCTCATGAATTGCTTATGTGCTTCCCATCCAGCTGTGGGTAGATGAAGCCCCACTCTGTTCATCTCTGGCTCTAGAGTCTTTGTCTTTGACCACAGCTGTTTGGCAGCTGGTAATGTCTTTGACCCTTTGACTTCACAGGTATCTTAAGTATGTTATTTATATTAAATTATATTTGTTCTCACATTCACATGATCAACTCATAGATCTAGTATGGCAGAGAGTTAACTCTATCCCTGCCACCAAGACTTAGCCACAGTCTTTCCTGGTCACCTCGTATGAATCTCTTTGTCTACAGGATGGTTTGAGGTGTCTTGTTAGCAGACATTCTCATTTACAATTAAGTTGATCACATTTATCTGCATTAGAAGAAAGGTTATATGAAAGATAATACTGCCTTACATTTTTCATCAAAGGCTTCAGGGGAAACAGCCAGCTGGTTGTTACTGGCCCAAAGCCTTATCCTTTCCCTTACCTGAGTAACATGCACAATCACAAGAACAGGCCTCATACTCTATAAAACATGATTTTCCATAGAGGCATATGAACAACAGCTGAAGTAAACTCACTCCTATCGGATACACCTGAGAGGAGCATGAAAATACATTCCAAAAACAATTCTGTGGTTTGAAGTAACTGGGGTCACAAGATTCTTGCCTTGTTTTCTTGGAGCTTTCTCACAAGTACTCAGAATTCTCCTCACACGTCTCCATTCTTGGACCATATTCCAACTGAACAGCACTAAGATAACTGTGATAGAGCTTGGAAAGGGTAGAACACAGCAATCAGGGTGTATCACAATTAGGAAATACTATTGATGGGACATACCAATTCCAGAGTATCAATAGTATTTTGCTGTCCAAAATTAATGATCTAGTCTTTGAGCCTCTGTTTCCAGATATTACTTACCCATGATCCTCTGCATCCACATTTGAAGTGGGCCTTAGTGAGATTTCTCAAGTTAGGTAGCTTTGAAGGTGTCTCTAGTGCTCAGTTAATAGCATTTAGCAGGTTTATGATTTACTTTGCAATGTAATACCTTCAAAACAGAACTGGCTTTTAGGCTCCCAACTGGCCATTCCCCACATGCTGGTAGCCATTGAGTAGAATTCTTCTCGTCATGCGATTTTGTTTAAATTTCGTTTACCTAGTTTTTTTCTAATATCCAATTATTGTGTTAAGTTTTTGTGGATAGAGATGGGCAAATACTCAACCCAGACAGGAAATGAACAGACCACAATAATGATTTTGCCCAATGTGGTGAGCCCATGAGTTCACTGGAGTTACTTAGAGGAGCATAGTCAGGGCTTATTTAGAAGAATAGATGACTCAATGGTGGGTGCATCTCCAGAAGGCCCACTGAGCATGGGTGAATCAGACGCTGTATCTATAGAGCCCTCTGCAAGACTGGCAGGGAGCTTGACAGGTAGAAAAGTCTACTCCAAGAAGGAGAGCTGGTCAGATGTCTCCTTTCCCCAGCAACTGTTTCCCTCTTCTACGACCTTGGAGAAGGGCCTTGTGAAGCTATAACATTTCAGACTTCTCTGTCTTGTGCATTGTTTAGTTCCTGAATCTCAGAAACTTCCTTTCTCCTGTAGAGAATGTTTCAATTTGGAAGAAATTGCTCCATAAAAGCAATAAAATGTGTATTACATAGGGGCATTTGAGTATCCATCAATATATCAAAATTATTATTTTATTATGTGCTTATATTATAGAAGTTTCTATTTCTAGATCACTAGGAATTTTAAAATCAAAAGTCTACTTTATTTTTATTAAGTGTTTTTTTCAGGATCTATTAAGTTGCCCATATAGTATTTTAATTTTAAATAAAACATAAATGATCCTTGTCTCAGTGTGTTTTCTGTGCTAATAATACAAGATTCTAGTATGGGTAAATTTGAAAGAAAAGAGGATTGTTTTAGCTCTTGCTTAGATGGTTCAAGGTTGAGGGGCCACCTGTGGTGACAGCCTCCTGCTGCAGAGTTCTGAAGCAGTGCTGTGCATTACAAGATGAGCCAGTGCTGGTGTATAGGTGGGTACCTTCCTGTCTTTCTCCCTCTGCTTATCAAGACACATGAGGACTCCACTCATGACAGTCAAACCACTTTCCAAAGACCACATCTTACAACACAATAATCATAGTGAATTTCCATTCTCTCAGTACCTCAAAATGGGAAATAATCTCCAACATGAGTTTTGAAAGGGATATACTCTTTCCAAACAAATAGCACACCCAGTTACTACTTAAGATGAAGCACATATTACAGAAGCCCCTGTGCATCCTCCCTCAATCCTTCCCCCTGACACTGTGCCCCACCTGCTAACCTGAATTTGATTTTTGTCTGTTTTGACATTGCTTACATGTTTTGTCATGTGTGTATTTCTCCATAATATATACAATATTGTTCATGCCTTTAACACATTATGTAGGACTTTTACATTACATGTATAGCTCCATAGATTACTTTTCCTCATTTGTTCTTTAAGATTCCACTTTGTCCAAAATGTGTGTTAGTCTATTTTAACCACAACTTAATGTTTACTGAATAGTTACTAAAAATGTTCTACCTACCTACTGGTGAGGGACACTCATATTGTCAACACTACATTTTGCCTGTTTCACTGTTATGTATTTTGCTTTGTATTTATATGCAATTTAGAGTTGCTTGATTTAGTAGATAAAAGATATACAATTAAATAAATTTCATAGAAAAAATAATTTTAAGTATATGTCACAAACATTATTTCTGCAATAATTTTATTTAGAACACAGTAAGAAATTCTATATGAGCACTTGCCATGGTATTACAGGCCTATTACCCCAGCGTTCAGGACAGCAAAGCAGGAGATCCTGAGTTCAAAATAAGTTTGGCCTGTGTAATGAGATCCTGTCCCAAAGGAAACAAAACAAATGCTATGTGAAATGACAGTATATGCACACATGAAGAGTAATTAAAAAGAAAGTTCACTCAAATAATAATTGATTTTGCTATTGATATTGTTCTTTCTATTGAAATTTATTCTTAACTATCCCATCTTATCCCATCTCCATTCATAAAAACATGATTGTACTGCTAAATAAGTTAATTCCAACCCCATTGCTCATGTGCCAAGCAGGTTCTACAGTTTGAAAAACACTGTTGCAGGCTTGAAAGCCAGGACTGGAATGCTAATTTGTAGCCATTTCATTTGGGGCTTTTCAGAACAGCTAAACTATTCTCCAGAGTGAAAGAAATGAATGTCCTGTTGGTCTGCAGAGAGTTTTGCTCTCATCAAAACTTTCCATGCAAATCTCTCCCCTCAAAAAACCAAAACCAAAACAAGAACAAAAATTTTTCACAGCACAGACACATAAGGCTAAAATCTCACGACTGTCAGGGGTTCCCTTGCTTTAGTACACATGTGTGCTGCTGGTTACCACTGAAGTGTAGGATCGTTTTTTGTACTTGTATATCATGAGAAGGTCGCCCTCAGTGAACTGCCAAATCAGTCTTTGCTTTTCTACTGGGTTGCCTGTCTACTAGTATACCGTGTTTCCGATAATCATGTGTCACATGATACTTAATTTGAGACATCTTTTCATTTGGTTTCTATCGAGATTTTTTTAGTGTACAAGTATTTTAATATGGTCAAATCTTGAAATCTTTGAAAATATTTGAAAATTTATATCTACCTTTTACAACTTGCTACATGTTCTAGTTCGCTTTCTTTTGCTGTGAGGACCTAAGCAACTTGGGAGGAGGATTTATTTCATCTTAGACTTCCCAGTCCATCACAGAGTGAACTCAAGGCAGTAACTGCAGCCGAGGCCATGGAGGACTATTGCTTACAGGCTACTCTCCATGGCTGGCTCAATTTGTTTTCTTATACAAACCAGGGTCACCTGTTCAGGGGTAATACACCCACAGTGGCTGGGCCTTCCACACAATCACTAATCAGAAAATTATCCCCACACACTGATTGAGATGACCCTCAACTGACCAGGTGTCTCTAGTCTGTGTCAAGTGAAAAGAACTTACCAGCATAGTCTGGTAACAAGATATATTTCCCTGTGTTTACTTCTATATCAGTGATTTTGGTCGGCTTCAATCACTGGTAAACTATATCCCAAACGCCTGAATGATGGTGAGCACGTAACAGGCTCTAAATACTTGATGAAAGTGAAATGCAAAATGAAACTGCAAACCAAAGTGGCCAGGTTCAGGAATGAGTTCTTAGATTGGGCTGAAGGAAGGCACATGGATCCAGAGTCCTTGGTGTCCTTAGAGACCTTCAGGCCCACAAGAGAAAAGCTAGACAAGAAAAAACTTGCCCAGTTAAAGACTTAAAAGGATTATTATTGTATTTTACTTAGTATTTACATGGAATATAAGTGAGCTTTTTGAGTTATTTAGCCTACAATCTCACAAGAAATTTATAGCTTGAATTATATTAATAGATTCTTAAACTTCCATGTGTATCTGCCTTCCCAGGATACATCATTCTTGAAAATAGTGGTTTATTTATGGAAAGGACCAAACCCAGGGCCTCATGAATGCTAAGCAAGTGCTTTACACTCAGAACTTAAAATATTGAATTTTATTTGTTAACATTTTAATAGATTTTCATATTCCATGTTTATAATTTTCTTGATAGTGTCTTTTTCCAATATAATTGTCTGAATCTGTGAGTCAAGAAGTGTCCAGGGCATTTAGTGCTTTAGAGAATTTGATGATGAAGTTTCAATTATGAATTTTAATTATAACGCTTACATGGAAACTGTCAAGCTTGTTACTATGCTAGGGATAAATCTTTAGAGTTGGTCTCTTTGAATGTTTAACCTCTAAGTGAATTCTGTTTGTATAAAAGAAGATCTTAAATGACACCTTTGCAATCTCAAGTTTTAAAATTACATGTAGTTGTGTGTGAGAGAGGTGAGGTAGCATTCGTGTGCCACGTAGGGGTCAAAGGACAACCTGCAGCACTCTTTTCTCTCCCACCACGTGGGCCCTAAAATAGAAGTCCAGTTGCCATGCGCGGCAGCCAGGACCTCTACCCACTGGCTCAGAATCTCAAGTTCTTTGCAGAGAAACACAGAGAGCAGATGTGCTGCACAAGACAGGCCAAGAAACTGAAACACGTGAAAGCTTAGCTTCCTGTAGACCTGAAGGGCCTGAACGCAGAAGTGAGGCAGGCAATCAGGAAAGCATCAGTGAGCATCTCGGGGTGCTGTTAGTGTGCTCTGGGCTTCGGCAGACACTGGAAGGGTGAGAAGCTCTCTCCTTCTCCTCAAACCAAAAGAGGGGTTTCCAGAGAGAACCCCAGGAGCTTTCTTATGCCTCTTGACATTTGACACCACAGCTGATAGCCTTACTGCAGCCAGGGTAACAAGGAGGAGAGGATCTCCCATAAAGCAAAGCCCAGGACATCGTCAGAGAAAACCTTGTATCATCATAGGAAGATTTGAAAAGTGTGGTAACTGCCACAGACCATATACATATTTGAAGCTTTATGTTGCCCACCCACCTTTGATATGGTTAATCTTTATTAGATATTGAAATTTTAAAACAAGAAAATAGACCAAATCTGGACTAAGATGGAAAAAAAAAAAACAGCAACAAAAAACAGGGTATCTACTATCTGAGCTAGGGTTTCTATTGCTGCAACAAAACACCATGACCACAAAGCAAGTTGGGGAGGAAAGGGTTTATTTGGCGTACACTTTTGCATTGCTGTTCATCACTGAAGAAAGTCAGGACAGGAACTTCAGTGGGGCAGGATCCAGGAGGCAGAAGCAGAAGGGGTGCTGCTTACTGGCTTGCTTCTCATGGCTTGCTCAGCCTGACTTCTTATAGAACCCGGGACCACCATCCCAGGGATGGCACCACCCACCCTGGATTGGGTCCTCCCCCATTGATCACTAATTGAGAAAATGCCTTACATACAGCTGGATCTCATGGAGGCATTTCCTCAGCTGAGGCTCCTTCCTCTCTAACAACTCTAGCTCATGTCAAGTTGACACACAAAGCCAGCCAGTACATCTACATACAATCTCAGCCATCCAGGAGCAGTTAGCAATCCTCTCAAGCAGTGCAGCTTCAGCACACAGGCAAATGTATTTTCTGTAACCACTCTTCCCTCAGTCTCCCCATGTCTGGATAGAGCTACACAGGATATTTTGTTTTAAAATGGGAAATCTCTGCCCATGGTTGTAGCCACTTATTGTTCTTATATTATTTATGTAATTCTCTTTCTTCTTTGTGAACTCACCTGTCTCAGAGCGCTCTCCATTAAATGAGCATCTGATTATGTTTGCCACATTTTTGTAGTTTTTTTATTAATCAGTATGTGTGTGTGTGTGTGTGTGTGTGTGTGTGTGTGTGTGTGTGTGTGTGATCATACATGCCAGGGCACATGTGTGGAGTTGATTTTATCCTTCTACCCTGTAAATTGTAAGGATTGAACTCAGGTCATCAGGCTTGGCAGCAAGAACCTTTATCTATTCAGTCAGCTCACTGGCCTTGCTTTTTATTTAATTTTTGTTTTCTATTTCAATAACTTCTCTTATGTTTATTAGTTCCTTTCTCTGGGGTTATTTGAAATAGTTATTTCTTCTAGAGTTTTTTTGCCTACTTTCTAAGTTGTATTTATCACTTACCTTTAATATTTGTACTGTATTTTCTCCTTTTATTAGTATACATTAGTACAAACTAATGGCCTGCTGTGACATCACACCTTCTCCCCTCTTTTACATTCTCCCAACTCCTGCTGGTCCTCCACTCTGACTGGTCCTTTTGTCTTTCCAAATGCTCTCACTTCTACTTTTATATATGTCTTAGAAATCTAGGGCTTGGAGAAAAGGTTCAGCAGTGAAGAACTACTACTGCATAGGACCTGGGTTTGATTCCAAGCACCTCCAGCATTGCTCACATCCATCTGTAACACTGGTCCTAGGGACCCTGATGCCTTCTTTTGACCTCTGTAGGCACTGCAGAAATGCATATGGTACAAGTAATTGGGCACAGCAAGAAACCACCAAACAAAGCCACTCTGAGGAGGAAGAAGCAGTTTATTAAAAGCAAAACACTGCCAAATCCCTGAGATAGTGAAGGACAGTGACAGCTGAGAAAGCTTGTTAGGTGTTATATGGGTATATGGTAAGGGGAGGCAGCTTGAAAGCCAAAACAGCCAGGCAGTTAGTGTGGGGCCTCTTTCAGACGGGTGAGATGCTTGCCATTTTGCTTAGGACTGCTCAGGCAACCAGTGCTTCTATTTCCTGGCAAAACCCAACCCAGGTGGGGCCCACACTGTCACCCTAAAATACCACTTTCAGTACTGCCATTTGGAGCCTGTCATAGTTTGGGTTTCTATTGCTATGAAGAGACACCATGACCACAGCAACTCTTATAAAGAAAAACATGTAATTGGGGCTGGCTTACAGTTTCAGAGGTTTAATCCATTCTCTTCATGGTGCCATGTAGGCAGACATGGTGCTGGAGAAGGAGCTGAGAGTTCTACATCTTGATCCATAGGCAGCAGAAACAACTGTGTCACTGAGAATAGCTTGAGCATAGAAGACCTCAAAGCCCACCCCCACAGTGACACACTTCCTCCAACAAGGCCACACCTACTCCAACAAGGCCACATCTCCTAATAGTGCCACTCCCTGTGGAGGCCATTTTCTTTCAAACCACCCCAGAGCCCCTCTTTCTACCCTAACGGTGTGCAGACAACACATACAGACTGTGGGATGACTCATCCCTCACGGGCTTGAGGGCCAGAGGGCCCAAACAAGTAAAAAAGCTTGGGTCTGCCTGATGGTCTTAGCAACAGCAGCTGAAACATGATCTGGAGATAATCTGGACCAATGAAAGGCAGCCATGTCACACCAGCAGATGCATGTTCATCAGACCTCACCCAAGGGTGGGGTGGAGGGTATATAAAGCTTGCCTCTTCCTGAATAAACTGAGCTTGTTACAAGTTTGGCCATTCTCCTGGAGTCTGTGTGGTTTGACTCTGTGCCTACTTGGCCCCCCACCCCCAAAAGGAACAACAGCAAGGACCCTGCTACAACAGACAAAGCACGATTCACAAAAAATAAAAATAAAGAGAATATAGACTCAAAATATGAAATGGTGGCATATGTATTTTGGGGTATGGCTTATTTTGCTTAGTATGATATCAGATATAAAATTCCATCCATTTTTCTTCAAATGCATAATTTCATTTTTATGTCACAGTTTATTGTGTTTTCCTCTATCCACTCATGTTCATGGATAGCTAGACTGCATACCTTGTGACTTGTGCCACAAAAGACACAGGTGTGCAGACATTTGCTATGTGTTCACATAGATTCTGTCTGATATATACACTGGAGTAGCATAACTGCTGGACCACACTGGAGTTCTATGTTTAGGGTTTGGTGTTATGTGGGTTTGATTTTGTTTTGAAATTTCCACTCTGAATTTCATAGTGACCGGGTAATTTTATATTCTCAATAACAGTGCAGGACAGTTATTTTTCCCATATGTCCTAACAGCATTTGTTGTCTGTTTTCTTGGTAATACGCATTACGGCAGGGGTGTGATATAATCTTCATTGATTTATGTTCAATTAAGATGGTGAGTACTTTGTTTCCTGCTTTTATTAACCATCTGAATGTTTTCTTTTAAGAAATCTGTTTAGTTCATTGGCTCATTTGCTGGTTAGATTATTTGTTCATTGATGTTAAATATTTTTGTTTAGAATCCCAAACAACAGGTTTTATTAGCATGTTCTCACACATACATATCACCGTACTTGGCTTGCATTCATCCTGCACTGCTCTCTTTAGTCTCCTTCCTGTCCCCACTGATACCCTTCTTCCATGTAAAAAGCCCTTCTACCTTTGTGTCATGTATATGAATATATATCTGAATCTTTATTATGTATTAGAGAAAATAGGTGTCATTTGTCTTCTCAGTTGTACTCTCTTCTTCCTCTTCTTCCCCTCCTGTAGAGCCTGTTCTATTTCATTCCTATTACTATAATAAAGTAATCTAACCAAAAAAAAAAATAATAAAACCCTTAGGCTTGGACGTAACCCTCTATCTGATGTTTCCCCCAATGTATGTAGGCCTACTGAGGTTTTTTTTATAGGTTTAACACTGCATCTTATACAATATTAAAAGGTTCCAAGTTTTAATTGATTGACTGGGTGAAGTATTTAGAAATATTTACCAAAAGATAACCAACTAAGAATGAGCTGGAAATGCATGATAACTTTGGCTTACCATTAGTGAAGGTACTCAAAGACTCAAGGAAATTAGGAAGTTCGAGTGAGTTTAAAACTTAATCCTCCCTGATGAGGGCCCAGAAAACTTGCCTCTCACCGGTACTATGAGACACAAATTGGTGAGAGGAGCACAGGCACATTTTGTTGGACCCCAAAATTTAGGGTCTCAAGTGGGTGCCCCAAGAACCCAGACTCCAGTCCAGTTGATGCAATAGCAGGAGGATTTATTAAGCTTCTGTACAGAAGGGCTCCTCTGCTCCCAAGAGCAAGAGTCGCATCTTACTGCAGCCCCATAAGGGCTTATAAAGGAAAAACCCACAAAACCCACAAAACCCACAAAACCCACAAAACCCACAAGATTACAATTCCCATACAATTTCGTTTCACAAGATCATGGTCTGATCACAGAGTGATCACAGAGGGGGTACAGTTACGTCAATAGGTACATTCTTCCTGAAACCTCAAGGGGGGAGGTATCAAGGCGGGAGTGGAGTTTACACACAGTGGTCCTTCCTGGAACACCTGCAACTATCCCAGTCACAGTTGAGTACATCTCTTAACAGAAATCTTTTTACATTGTTATATGGTTGCCAGGGAGATTGAACAATGGCTAAGTCAGGTAGCCCTTGGAACTAGATGTTTAGTTTCTCATTTCCTGGTACTTGAAGTTTCTCCTTTCCTGGGGCTTGAGGGTGTAAGCCTGAAGGGCTAGGGTCTTTCACATTTAAAGAGCTTTGTAATGGCCTCCTCCTTGTGCCAAACATTTTGGAGAGATGCATCTACTAATTGAATGAATTAAATTCATTGGGTCTAATTGGATCCTGGAATAGCAGGGACCAAGTGTCAACACTGAGTCACCAATGTACTTAGATTACAGCATGGGCAAAATAATGTCTATAATGACCTGAATCTCTGAAGCTTTGGCTCAGGCTACTCAATCATGGTATTCCCAGGGGTGCCATAAATACTCAGCCTACTAGGTTCTTGCTTCATCTCTATAATAATAAAATATAAATAAAAAAACTTTAAAACTCTGAAAAATTAAGAAAAAGAATACCCTGAACCAGAACAATAGGCAAACACAGCCTGTCAACCAACTTCCAGATCTGAGCTAATTTATAGGTCCAGAACCCCTTGAATGGAGGCCATGCCCCCTTGAAGAAGGACCTTGTTACAATAAAAAAAAAAAAAGTTTAATACTTATCCTTCTCCCATTGTTCCCCCAAAGGGATTTATAGACCTTTACTAGGACAACTGTACATTAGGGGAAAGGAAATAATTAGACCATTTGTGACCTACTTGATACTGGTTCTGAATTGTTACAGATTCAGGGAGACTCAAAAAAGATCATTGTCCTCCAATTAAAGTATAGGCAGGTGAATGTTAGCCAAAGTCCAACTCGCAGTAGGTTTGGTAGACTTCCAGACTCATGCAGTGTTTAGTTCCTCAGAATGAAAAACTGGCATAAATGTACTTAACAGTTGGCAAAATCTCCATATTGGTTCCCTGACCTGTAGAATGAGGCCTATTATGATTGGAAAGGCAAAATGGACTGCACTAGAGCTGTGTCTATCAAAGAAAATAGGGAATCAAAAACAATATTGCAGCCAGGCAGTAGTGGCGCACTCGGGAGACAGAGGCAAGCGGATCTCTGTGAGTTTGAGGCCATCCTGGTATACAAATCAAGTTCCAGGAAAGGCGCAAAGCTACACAGAGAAACCCTGTCTCGAAAAACCAAAATAAATAAATAAATAAATAAATAAATAAATAAATAAATAAATACCAATATTGCACCCCCGGTGGCATTACAGAAATTTGTGCCACTATCAAAGACTTGAAAGTTACAAAGGTGTAGTTTCTACAACATCTCATTTTATCTCTTCTCTTTAGCCTATGCAGAAAACAAATTGATCATAAACAATGACAGCTGACCATGACAAACTTAATAAAATAATTACTCCCAAAGCAGCTTCTGTACCAGACATGCTGCCCTCACTTGAACAATAGAAGGATACTCCTAGAATATAATATGCAGCTATTGATTGTGCAAATGCTTTTAGCTCCATATTTGTCCATAAGGACCACTAAAAGAAGTTTGCGTTTGCTGCCAAAGCCAGAAGTATGTTCTCACTGTTATACCTCAAGGGTCTGTTAACTCTCCAATGCTGTCATTTCCTGTCTCTTCCACAAGGTATCACACTGGTTCACTGCATTGATGACATTACTGTGATTGGAGCAAGTGAGCATGAAGTAGCAACTACTCTGGACAACTTGGTAAAATACATGCATATCAGAGGATTAGAAATGAATCCAACCAAAATTCAAGGGCCTTCTACCTCAGAGAAATTTCTTAGAGCCCAATGGCATGGGGGATGGGAAGATATTCCTTCTAGTATAAGGACAGTCCATGTGGCCCTTCCCACCAACAAGAAAGAATCACATTGTGTAGTGGGCCTATTTGGATTTTGGAGGCAGCACATTCCTCACTTGGATGTGTTTCTCCAGCCTGTATACCGAAAGACTGAGAAAGCTGCCAGTTTTGAGTGTGGCCTGGAACAGGAGAAGGTTTTTCAACAGGTTTAAGCTTTAGTGCAGGCTGCTCTTCCATATCTACCTTAGCATACTTGAGGTGTTGGTGGCAGATAGGAACACTGTTTATACCTGTTGGTAGGCTCCTACAGATGAATCATAGTAGAAGACCTTGGATTTTTAGAAGGTCCTATTGTCACCTACTGATAACTATTCTGCCTTTGAGTGACATCCAGTTTGCTGGCCTTAGTAGAAACTGCACAATAGACAATGGGTCATTGAGTACCATGAAACCTGAGCTGCCCATCGTGAGCAATATTACCTGACCCATCAAGTCATAACGCTTGCATAGTAGCAAGGAAGTGATGAGATCAGGCCTGAGCAGGTCATGGTGGCACAATCAAGTTACACAAAGTTCCTGCTCTTGCTTTCTGTCTCCAAGCATGTACCTATGGTCTCACGGGTGTGCTGTATAACCAACTGACTGGGGAAGAGAAGATTAGGGCATGGCTTACAGACAGTTCTACACATTAGGCAGGTACCACTCAGAAGCTGACAGCTGCAGAAGTATAGCCCCATTCTAAGGACAGTATAAACCCATCCTGAAGGACAACTGGTGAAGAAAAATCTTTACAGTGGACTTTGAAGGCCCACAAAGATTCCCAAGTGAGATCTGAGCTTTCTTTACCCAGCAGACTGCATTAAAGGATTGCTTGACCCTGTGCGTGGTTACTAAGTGATTGGAAGGATCCTCACTTGGCTGAGCTAGGGGGAGGTCTTTTGCTCCTTCTGTTGCCATTCCTATAAATAGCCTGTGAGAAGAGCCAGAAGGGGCCAGTGGATCTTTTCTCAATAAAACATGGATGGAGGATAGTCCGCTTTTACCCCAGAATGGTCCTCCTTTGTAGAGGCATGGAGGTCTTTGTGCTCAGAGACACAGTGTTGTTTCTTCAAGGGAAGAAATGCAATACCTATCTACCCAGAAGGTTAGCAAAGGGTGTGTGAGGTCTGCTGTCACAGGTAGCAAAAATGTCACCAGGTCATTGACGATATCCACTCCCAGCCTTCTGGGCAAGAAAACAGGTATTTTATCTCCTCTGTGGGGGAGAGAGGCCCCTGTGTGTTTAACATTCCCGGTGCCCTAGTGCTCTGTGGGGCAAGGACCTTTCACTGTGGTGCTAAGCTATGGTTGCCTTTGCCTGCTAGGCTTCAAGGAAAGATGTTTTTTCCAGAAACTGTAGAGACTGATTGCTAGTGTTTCACAGTGAACTGTATGGTCCTCGAGAAAAATGAACACAGGAAGGGAGGATATGGATCAGCTGAAGAGGTTAAAAATTGGAAATTGGGAGAAAAATAGAGAATGGATACATGAGCAGAGGTGGAATCCGCCTGGGCAGATCTACAGCTTAGATACCACAGCTCTCGACAGCTCCTTCCCGAACTGAAGCACGCTCACAGGTCTCTTGTCAATTATCCTGCACTTAGTGGTGTTGTTTCCTTTGTGACACACATACTTAGCACACCATCCCTCCCTACGAATACCACTTTTCAACTATATGAAGATGTTTCAACATTCCACGGCTTGTCTCTACTTAGTTTGTGGTGTCACTGGGTTGGACACAGGTGCTAGTTTGAAAAACTGAACCTATAAAAATAGCTAAGTACTGCTGATGGCTCCTGTGCATTGCATTGTGAGCAGTGCACAGTTACAATGTGCCTAGAGCTTTCTCCTGCCCATTTTCCCATCCTGCATACATTCTTGACATGTCAAAGCTGGTTATTTTCTAACCCACTTATTCCTTCTCTGAATGTTTCACTGGTCCACAGAAATTTTTAAAAATAATTTTTCTTTATTTTTATTTAAATGTACACATGTATTGGCTGTATGTTTGTCTGGACACCATAAGCATGCAGTGCCCAAGGTGGCCAGGAGAGGATATCAGGTTCCCCCAAGATTGGAGTTACTGATGTTTGTTAACCATCATGTAGGTACTGCATGTTGAACCTCTGAAAGAGGACTGTTGTTTGTTTCAACATACAGATTTTTCTCATTTAACTATTTCAAAAAAGTATGATCACATCTATAATGGGACTTGCTCTTCTGTAGTTCATCTTTCCCATCATATACTTCCCAAGTGTCCCTCTGGTGCTATCTACCATCTCTCTATCTTGTGTGCATGCATGTGTGCATGCCTCTGTGTGTGTGTGTGTGTGTGTGTGTGTGTGTGTGTGTGTGTGTGCTGGGAATTAAACCCAGTCTCATATATGTTAAGTATACACTTTACCACTGAGTTACACTCTGAGTACTTTTTTTTTATTTAGAGTTTTGGGATATTTTCCACCATGCAGGCTAATGTGTAGAGAAGGAGTACACACAGTAAGACTTTCCCAAATATGAAGATTTATCACATAGTTATCAGTCCTTCTATTACCAGCAGAGAAAGAAGAATATCATTCTGAATACTATTTTGGAGTTACAGTTTTTGGAGCATAGATACTGTGTGTGTGTGTGGAGGGGTAAGCATATTTAAAAGCAAAATTCAGTTAAATGATCAACTCAGCCGGGCGGTGGTGGTGTACTCTTTAATCCCAGCACTCGGGAGGCAGAGGCAGGTGGATCTCTGTGAGTTCGAGGCCAGCCTGGGCTACCAAGTGAGTTCCAGGAAAGGCACAAAACTACACAGAGAAACCCTGTCTCGAAAAATTTAAAAAAAAAAAAAAAATGATCAACTCAGTGAGCACAGGATCTCAGACTACACCCACTGTACCTTCTTCACGGGGGTTTGACCACTCTACCATGGAGACTCTGGCCTGAAGTTTAGTTCCTAAATTGCGCATTTGAATAAAGTCAACTTTCCTTGATAAAGGGCACGTAGAAAAGCTGTGAGTTCTGATCCTGACTTACTCAGTAGACTGCTATTTAACTGTTTCCCCAGCTTGTGCAAATAGAAACTCATAAAGACAAAGTGAACAAATAGAAAGCTTGATTCTAACCCAAGTGGTGGATAATAAAAATCAAGTCTACCCTGTCAGAATGGTAAGAATGTCCCTCTATTTGGTATGTTTTGCTTTTATATATGATATAGTATAAAAATAGCCAGAGCTACACAGTAAGACCCCGTCTTGAAAACCCAAAAACAACAACAAAAAATTATTATTTTCATGTACTAGTGGGCATTGTCATGCTCACTCATCCTACTTTTTTGTTTGTTTGTTTCTCAATAACCACTGTGTTTTGTCTCCTTCTTCCTGTGTTGGACCGGGGAACTCTCATTCATATTTCTTTTTTTTTTTAATCTGTGACATAAGTGTTGAATGGGAAATGTCTCCCATAGTCTTGAGCAGCTGAACATTTGATCTGCAATTGGTGGTGCTGTGTGGGGAGGTGTAGGAAGTCTAGCCTTGCTGGAGGAAGTATGTCACTGGGGACCATTTTTGAATGAACAAGCAAGTCTTCCCTATTCTAGTTTTCTCTCTTTTTCATGCTTGCAGTCGGATGTGAGCATTCAGCTTCCTGCTCTGGCTGCCTCTTTTGCCTGTTGCCTTGCTGCGATGCATGAAGGATTCTTAACACAAGCTTTCCTTCCTTAAGTGCTTCTGTCTTGGTGTTTGCTCACAGCGATAGGAAAGGAACTAACATGGTGATTAGACACATAGTCCTTTTGATTTGGGGAACAGGATCTTGCTATGTAGCCATGGCTCACCTGATACTCACTATGAACTTTGTACTTAAGGCTGGCCTTGAACTCTTGGCAACCCTCCTGCTTCAATCTCCAGAATGCTAGAATTACAAGTGTGAGCCACCATACCTGGCTTTTTGTCATACATCTTTAACACATGTATTTAATTTATACCCTTCTAGTAGACCAGACATATCTGTTCCCTTGTAAAGCATTCGCTAGTGTGAGATGAAGTGAACAGGATTTGAATTTCCTCACTCTCAACACCTGTAAACTATGCAGATATAATTGTTATTTTAAATTTTTTATGTTTCCATTTATATACCAGCCGTTAGATGCAACTACAGATTTTTTTTTTTTTAAGATTTGTTTATTTATCATGTATACCGTGTTCTACCTGTATGTCTGCCTGCAGGCCAGAAGAGGGCACCAGATCCAGATCTTATTATGGATGGTTGTGAGCCACCATGTGGTTGCTGGCAATTGAACTCAGGACCTCTGGAAGAGCAGGCAGTGCTCTTAACCACTGAGCCATCACTCCACCCCGCAACTACAGATTTTAATAGTATTAAAAAAAACTACTTTAAAAAAATCTTACATTTATTCTGCTTCCTATGGTCATCTTAACTTGCTTACTTTGCATTTTATTTATGGTAGGATGTAGCCTCAATTCTTTTAAAAAAGAGTGTGTAGGCATAATTTTTCCTTGTGTGTCTCTGAGGATTGCTTAAGCTTGTTCTGTTTTTCTCCAGAAACTGGTCATTGGAAACAATTTGCAGCTTGTCTGGCCCCAGTTTCCTCACTTGGGGGTTTAATCTCTGAGTTGATTGCTTGTGCCTGTTGTCCAAAGAAGGGGAGGAGAGGAAGGCTGGGTAAGTGTGTGGGCCCCACATCCAGTTTCTCAGGTAAAACCTGCTGAATATTCTAACTTTCTTGCTTACTTTATCTACTTAATCTTTGGCTGTAACTGCTCTAAAACAGACATGATCCGAATTAGAATTCTTCTGCCTGTGCTTATGGCTAAAATTGCCTTCAGTGTGGTTGCCCTGAGAAATTTCCAAAGAAGCCACTTCACTACCACCCTGTCACTGAGTGCTTCTGAGTGTCATTGGTAAGTTTGTTTCACTGGTTCCTACTCCTGCTCTCAGCTGCAGGGGCAGCCAGCTATGGAGAACAGGGGCGTGGACAGCAGTATAGTAGATCCAGGCACTGCAGTGATGGAGCAGACAGAACAAGGTCTTCTAAAGAAGTCCTTGGCACTTGAGAATATGTGGAGAAGCAGGGGCTTATCTGAAGAACTCTGGTGAGTTCAGGTGGCATGAAATGTCCTTGGACATAACATGAGGAATAGATGACCTAAACCCACAGCATCACTATTGACATTTGTACCATACTAGTTCCTTCTTGAGGTGGCAAATTTCTATAACTTCAGTGTCTTAAGACAACATAAATGTATATTATTTTTCATTCTGAAAATCAGAACTCTGAAATGGAGCCATGGACTAAATCAAGGGTTTTGCCAGAGCTAGGTCCCTTTGGGATACTGTAGAAAAGAATTGGTTTCTTTGCTTTTTCTAATTTTAGAAGCTTCATACATCCCTTGACACATGATATTTTCTTGCCTGGAATACTTTGCTACATCACCCCATGCTCCCAACACATTTTGGATTGGTGTATTGGGGGGGGGGGTCCCACGATGCCCTTAATTCCTCCTCTATCTTTCTTTTTCTTTTTCAACAAGTGAAGGGAAAGAATGTTTGATCTAGTTAGGATTTTATTTGGTTGTACACAGAATCCTAAAATAAAGTAGCCTAAGCAAGGTTAACATTTTTTGTTGTTGTTACACAAGAAGAAATCTAGAAGTGAAATCTCAGGATACAAAAATTCCTGCTCACTAGTTACCACACCCACATTCCAGATAGCAGGAAGGAGCTAACACAGATGAGGTCAAAACCTCCGGGAAGCTTCAAAATACTTGAGTTATATCTCCCCAGCCACATTTAGCTGCCAAAAGTCTGAAATATCACTGCTTTGCCCAGCAGAGTTCCCGGTTCCCACTATTAAGGAAGAAAAGAGAACAAATGTTTGCCAGATAATTGGCTTTCTCCACTTCACACTGCAATTCCAAGTGTGAATATCATATACCATAAGCTCTATGAAGTGGGGGTTTAGAATATTCCTTTACACTATGTGAATATATGTCACTATGATTAGGTTAATAAAGATGCTGGCTTGCTGATAGCTAGGCAGAATAAGGTTAGGTGGGAGAACTGGACTAAGAGGATGCAGGGAAGAAGGAGGGAAGAGTCTCAGGAATCTTGAGGAAACACAGAGAGAAACATGATGAACTTGCTGTGTTGGGAAAAAGGAATGGCCACGTGGCAGAGTATAGATAAGAAATATGAGTTAATTTAAAATTTAAGAGTTAGCTAGTTACAAGCCTGAGCTGTTGGGTGAGCATCTATGATTAATAATAAGTCTCAATGTGGTTATTTGGGAGCAGCTGCCGGGACACAGAGAAGCTCTGCCTACGTGGTGGGAATTTCAAACTTGGCTCCTCCCATTACAGACACATATCCTGTGATATGAAAGTTCCTGGGAGGGGCTGGGAGTGTAGTTTAGTTGATGAAGTGCTACCTGAGTCCTATCCCAGATCCCACAAACAACCCGAGCACACTGGCCAGCCAGCTTAGCCTACAGGAGGAGCTCTGGGGCAATGAGGTGGACAGTAGCTGAGGACTGACACCTAAAGCT
Source organism: Peromyscus leucopus (assembly GCF_004664715.2). Lineage (NCBI taxonomy): Eukaryota > Metazoa > Chordata > Mammalia > Rodentia > Cricetidae > Peromyscus > Peromyscus leucopus. The sequence goes on along the minus strand of NC_051064.1, from coordinate 24,431,507 downwards.
GTTCTCTGGCCTCCACATGCATGCACACACACATACACATGTAACCAAGTTTACACATAAACACACATGTGCCCAAACATTCAAGAATGATCAGAAGGCTGTAGGACAAGGATTCAGTCATGGTAGAGTATATACCCCGAGTATAGCTCAAATTTTGTTCTGTTTAATTAATTACCATCCACTTATGGGTCAGGGAAGATTTTTCTCATATAGGAGGATCAAGAACAAATTTGATCTAGTTAGGATTTTATTTGGTTGTACACAGAATCCTAAAATAAAGAACACACTTCCTGGAGGAAAAGAACTTAAGTCCTAATGTTTGTTTATTAAGATTTGAAGTTATAGATATCTTCCAGAATCTTCCAGTATGACACAAATAAAATACGAGGTTAGATATGGCAACAGGAGCTAGAAATAGTATTACTACAGAGTGGGAGCCAGCTCTGATGTAGACTCAGAGAGGAAGCAGGTGAAGAGGAAAGCACCTTGGCCATGTGAGTTTGGGTCCTAGTTCAGGGTTTGGACCTAAGTCAGTTTGGAGTGTATGGATCAGTTACGAATTATGAGATGGGGTGATTATCCTGAATCACTAGAGTGGGTTCAGTGTAATCTCCAGGCTCCTAGATTCCTGGGGCCTGGAGAGTGTGGAGGACCACAAAAGCAGAGTTTAATCGTGTGCTTTGAAGATAAGGAAGGGATCATTTTTTAATTAAAACAGAATTACATCACTTTCCCCCTTCCCTTTCCTCCCTCCAACCCCTCTCAGGTCCTTCCCTCCAACCCCTCCCAGGTCCTTCCCTCCAACCCCTCCCAGGTCCCTCCCTCCAACCCCTCCCAGGTCCTTCCCTCTAATTCCTCCCAGGTCCCTCTCAAAATGTATAGCCTCTTTTTCTTTGATATCCGTGTGTGTGTGTGTGTGTGTGTGTGTGTGTGTGTGTGTGTGTGTGTGTGTGTATTATGCACAAATGTATAAATACAACCTTTTGAGTCTGTTTTTGTTGTTTGTATATATGCAGCTTCAGGACTGACACTTTGTATTGAACAACCAATCAGAGGGTTCATCCCCGGGAGAGGCTCAATCCCCCTCTCCCAACTACCAACTCTCATCAAAGAGGTTTTTTTCTTTCTTTCCTTCTTTCTTTCTTTCTTTCTTTCTTTCTTTCTTTCTTTCTTTCTTTCTTTCTTTCTCTCTCTCTCTCTCTCTTTCTCTCTCTCTCTCTCTCTCTCTCTCTCTCTCTCTCTCTCTCTCTCTCTTTCTTTCTTTCTTTCTTTCCTTCCTTCTTTTTTTTTTTTGGTTTCTCGAGACAGGGTTTCTCTGCGTAGTTTTGCGCCTTTCCTGGAGCTCACTTGCTAGTCCAGGCTGGCCTCGAACTCACAGAGATCCGCCTGCCTCTGCCTCCCGAGTGCTGGGATAAAAGGCATGCGCCGCCGCCGCCAACGCCGCCGCCGCCGCCTCCCGGCAAAGAGGTTTTTCTTTACAGCAAATAGAGGCCACAACAGCAAACCATGTGTTTAAATCATGTGAATTAGCTCACAAGAAATAATAATAAATGGGGAAGTGATGCAATGTAATAATATCAAAGCAGTTTGAGTCATAAGCATGAGATGCTCCCAGTGTGCCCAATCCATTAATCAGTGACAACCTTTCTCCACAATTAAAGAACAAACCTCAACTCATAAGAAAACCCTTAAAAGTGGTGCCTTCCTTTAGTGAATCAAAGGCTAAGCTGGTGGTTTCAGGAGTTGCTATGAGTTTTTTGATGTTTAAATGGTTTATAAAGTGTGGTAACCGGGAAGGAAGCTGACAGAAGACAAAGAATGATTAGAGAGACGGAGGGAGGGGGAGAGGAAAAAGAGAAAAGAATGCCTCTTGGTTTCCAAAAAGGATGATGGCCCATTTCTCAAGCTTTTGATTTTTATAAAGCTGAGCTGTTAAAAACAAACATGTTGAAAAAGAGGAGACAAGTCCTTGCTGTGGCATTTAAGGTACCAAGGGAGAGATGAGAAAGCCCATGAACAGAATTGCCAAATGCTGGCACACACTATCTGAGCAGCTGCCTGAAGGTTTCCAGGTCCCTGTTTTAAGTGGGCTAGAAAAGGTCACTGGGTTTATTCATGCCCTGTCCAAGGCAGGCCATCAATTGAGCCTTGTCCGAAGTGCCACTGAGAGGGACACTGGTCAGCTGACTCCCCCCCACTCCCACCCCCGTGCACCTCATGGCATGGGGGCATCAAACCAAGGCCACCCTCCAGCTATCTCCTAGGCCTGGTCACGAGCTCACTGGGAACCAGGATAGCCATTGCAATATTGGGGCAATCCATTTCCTTTCTTTTGGACACCAAGCCACTTAATCCTGAGGGAGTTTTGGGGCCCCACCTCTCCTCCTTTCCCTGTCATTGGGTTAGGGGGACAGCCTTTCCCACCTCACCAGACCCCACCACTCAGTTGTACTTTCAGGGGTACCTAATGGGAAGAGAGTTTCCAGCTAAGGTAGGAGCTTTCATTGCATTTTCTCCCTCCATTTGCCTCACTCCAGCCCGGCCAGCAGTGCTTCTCCTCCTCATGCACAGTGACACAGACAGGGCCCTGCTCTCTCTCTCTCTCTCAAGTTTCAGAGGACATCAGGATCCACTGCCTTGTCACCAATTCCAGAAGAATAAGGTCTCACCCCACAAGCTCTTCCTTCCTGTTTCCCTCTTCTAATTAACTATTCAGCTAATTGTTACAGGATCACCATAGAGCTGGAGGCCAAGAACCATCAAGCATACCCAGGCGGTAAGGAACAGTAACAGTCCAAAGGTATTTATACCCCTGACCTACAAAGGTCTGGGCTCTGCAAAAAACAGACTTTAATATAACAATATATTACTGTTAGCCATCAGCAATTGATCACCTGTGTCTCCTGAATGCTAAACTAATATTGGAAACAGGTGCCTTAAAATAATCTATCTCAGATAAGACTTATCTCAGGTAAAAATTAAAAGCATGTTCCAAATATCCTGTCCCCACTAACACTAACCAATACAGCAGATTACTAAAACATTACAATATCATGGTCACCAGCTCAAGATTTTAAATTTCCGCACTCTGGAATTGCTTTAGTTAAAGTCATTTTAGATATAACTTTATCATTGTGGATCCAGTTGTCAGCTGTTGAGTTATCAGGTCTTTGAAAAATGAATTTTATGAGAGATACATCTTATAATGTGTTACGATGAAGTGTATCATTGACTTTTGACTTGTAGGAGTTATGGGTATTTAAAATTTGTGGTAGCAGCACTTGAAAGGCAGAAGCATGAGGAGCACAGGCTTTAGGCCAGCCTGGCCTACATAGCGAGACTCTGTCTCAAAAAAACAAGGGCTCAGGTATAGCTTAGGGGAGCACTTGTCTAGCATGTGTAAGCTCATGCCTCAGCACTGCAAAAGCAACAAAGTCCACTGTGATGAACAGTCACAGGAATTACAGAAGTTTATGAGCTCAGCCAGCAGGTTTCAGTGGAGTTCTGTCAGGATAGAAGGACCTCAAAGGACCAAGTGAATGGCAGAGCCAGGCCCTGTTGCTCCCCATTTGGTTGTTGCTGTTTACATTCCTTTGTTGGACCCACACTTTCATAAGCTTTTTCACAGGTAAATTCACTTCTGCTTCACGGTGAAGACAGAGACAAAGGCCATCCATACAGGCAGCTCCTGGCTTGTCTGTTTCCTTCTGTCTTTTTATATGAGTATGTCTGTCTACTGCTTCATCTTGATTTATAAGCAACACTTACAAAAATAAATGTTTTGTGGTTTATCTAAATAATACAGAAAATATTACTGTTATTTTTCGTGAATAAGATCAATTTTGTACAGTTTATTTCAATCTAAATAAAATGTGAATTTTGTTTAAAAAAAGATTTTAAATTTCCCATAGCTGCTTCTTAATATGTTTAAAAATTCTTCCCAGCTCCATAGAATCCACCTGGACAGGTCAGCAAGCTCCAGAGCCAGCTTGAATCCACCTGGACAGCACCTTGTCAGACTGCTCCAGAGCAGCAGATGACAATCCTCCATCCCAGGATGCCTGGCCACCTCAGAAGCCCCCTTCCCTACCTGCCCCGCCCACAAGAGTCAACCAACACCAACCAAGTCAGCCGGAAGCAGTTCCCAGGAGACACGGTGACCCTATTCCTGTTCACCTGCCTTTTTTTTTTTATAATAAGCAAAGACCGTGGAATGTTGGAATTCCTGGCCACTCCTCAGCTACATGATGGCACATGCGCAGTTTAGTAGCCAGGCAAGGGATCTTACGTCCTTCGAAATCTGTGCTCCACGTGATCTTGTAATTTGCATGCAGCGTGATCACACAATCTGTGCACATGCATGGTGCAGCTCCATAAGCCCATATGCACATGTGCAGGGGAATCCATAAGAAGCAGATCACAGACTCCTCTCCCTCCTTCTGCTCCCCTCCCCTTGCCTTCTCTCTCTGCACATGTCTTCCACAGGCCTGGTCATGTTCTCTTCTGCCCCTCCCTTCTCCTAACAAAACTCTTATAGTGAGTTCTGTCATACCTCGTGGCTTTTCTCGCATGATAACAATCCCGCTTAATGAATAACATTGTGCTGCCCCATAAAACCAACACTGGTGCCATGTCTACTACCTTCGTTTCAGCCACACCAGGCACTTTATTGGAATAGCCCCAGGACACTTCTTGGACCCATAGTCTACAGTGACACTATAGAGAAGAACAACATATGACCAATAAACAGTGTGTGCTCAGGCTAGGGCGGTCCACTTTAGGCTAGTGGAGATGCTATTCTAGCATTGCTCTAGGGAATCTCCAGTGAACTGCTAGATAGTTTACACCACAATGTCTACTTTTAATAAAGCAGGTGTTATATTTATTTGGTTGTCTGGAATATATATATATATATATATATATATATATATATATATATATGCCACAACTATGAAAGGTTGTAGCTGCACACCATGCTTTACTCCCACGCCCTGAGGAGTCACAAGCCCCAACTAACAGTGCTCAGAGCTTTCTTCCCTTAGTCCCATTTCCATACATAACCCTCCTCTTTTCTCATCACTGTATGTATGTGCCGGCAACAACTGACTCTGGGGCCCAAAACATGGGGTGAAAAGGCAATCCTCCTCCTCCCCCTCCAGGAAGTCTCAAGGAATATCATGCTCTGTAGCAGAACCTCAAATGGGGGTGACCTGATCTTCCCAGACAGCTCATTTAGGATATGCACTGCTCCATTCAGGCAGATATTCCATTCCTTGAGGGGCAGAGGATCTGTTTCCACACATGACTTGTCTTTTAACAGACCATTATACATCTCTATAATCCCTGTGGTTCCAGTTTGCTTTCTGTTGTTGAAATGAATACCATGGCCAACAGAAACTTGGGGAGGAAAGTCAGCTTATGCTTTACAGTCCATCATTGAAGGGTACCAAGGCAGCAATTCAAGGCAGGAATTTGAAGCAGAAACCACAGAGGAACTCTGTTTACTGGCTTGCGTTCCATGGATTGCTAAGTTTTCTTTCCTATTCAGCCTAGGATCACCTGTCCAAGGTAATCACCTTACCAGTGTGGGCTGGTTTCTCCCATATCAGTCATTAAGAGAATGACCCCCCCCCCCAAAAAAAAATGCCTGTTGCAGGATATTTGATCACACTGTGAAACTCTGAGACTGTGTTAATAAAATTAACCTTGGATCAGGGGCATCAATGGATCCAGCAGCTAGTTGACAAGAAATAGCCATAGAGAGTACAGATGACCTTGTTACAGACAGATAGATCCACAGGAAGGAGTAGGGAGAGAGTTAGAGATTTGCAGTCCTTTTGGATTTGGTACGGGAAGAAGGATGCTCTCTTGCTGGGTCTCTGGCTAAAAGGGGAGGTCAGCTGGCTGCCTCTTCACTTCTCTGACCTAGCAGGTTTTCACACCAGCATCTGACTCCCAAGTCCTTATTGGTAAATAGAATAACTTAGATAAAAACAACAAATGCCTACAGACCAATCTGATGGAGGCAGTTTCTCAATTGAGGGTCCTTCTTGTTAGTATTCTGGTTTGCCCCTTGGGGACCTGCCCAGCATCCTGACGTCATTGAAGACCCCTTTAAGAGGAAAGCCCCCCCCCTCTTCCTCCCTCCCTCCCTCCCTTCCTTTCTTCCTTTCTCTTTAATAATAAAACTTTCTACACGGATGCCATGTCTGCATGGTGTGAGTGACTTTCCACCCAGGTTCACTGCCTCCGCCCTCCTCTTCTGCATGGTGTGCCTCCTTTTCCCATCAGGCACCTAAGGCTCAAACCTGACAAGGCCTATAGAGCTGTTTCACAACATTGGTGCTGCATGAATCAGCAGGCCCTCATGGCGCCCAACGTGTTGCAAGAGTTTCTACCTAAAAACTGAAAAAAGATTCTAAAATGGAGCTAAAAACAGCTTCCTAATTGTCTCTCTCAAATGAGCAGCAGCCTGCTGGTTTGAGCTACTGGCGGGTTCCTAGCGTGCGAGCTCGATCTGCAGTACGGCAGGAATGAGGCCTCTGCAAGTGGCACATTAAGCTTCATGGTGGATTTAGCCTTTGCTAGTATAAAACAAAAAGAGGTTTCTGGGCTACACACTGCTTGGATAAAAGCATAGACCCAGGATGGCTCCCAGAGCTGGCGGAAAAGGTACCACCGCCATGTTGGGAAGCTGAAGTGGGCAGAGCCAGCAGCCGCAGCGCCGTTTCAGGCTTAAAAGGTGCAGTTTAAAGCAATAGGCTCAAGGTAATATAAAAAATAAGCCACATAAAGATGGCTACCACACAGAGAATCTGGATTATGTTGTCTTTGATATTCGTAACTAAAGAAAAACATTTAATTGCAAAAGCTGTTGAGTTATGCCAAAATGTATATTTTAAAGGTACCTTGACTTCAAAATTTGGATTTAAGGATATGTTGCTTTGGAAAAGAGGTTCTGCTTTTGTTTCCACAGAAAGCCAGAGGCTGTGGATTTGTTCCAGATTAAGATACATCAGGTTTGACCAGCCAAGACCCCCTGAAAGGTCTCTGATGACACCATGGCCCAGATGATCCAACATCCAGAAAGGTTTCAAGGCAACTGTCTCAGACGATACAGCCTCACGGACTACTCCATGATCCTTAAATTTTCTTTGTGTCCCCATAAGATACAGCGCCCCCCTCCAGCAGGAAGTAGTAAAAGAAGCTACGCCCAAATTCCCAAATATACCAAGCTAGCTTTGGAGATGTGTAAAAGTTAAAACCTTCCTTTTTAAAAAAAGAAAAGGAGAAGTGCTGTTGGATGGTCTGTATGGCAAATTGCTCTGATTGGTCAATAAATAAAACACTGATTGGCCAGTGGCCAGGCAGGAAGTAGGTGGGGCAAGGAGAGAGGAGAACTCTGGGAAGCGGAAGGCTGAGGCGGGGAGACACTGCCAGCTGCTGCCATGACCAGCAGCATGTGAAGACACCGGTAAGCCACCAGCCACATGGCAAGGAATAGATTTATGGAAATGGACTAATTTAAGCTAGAAGAACAGTTAGCAAGAAGCCTGCCATGGCCATAAGTTTGTATGCAATATAAGTCTCTGTGTTTACTTGGTTGGGTCTGAGCAGCTGTGGGACTGGCGGGTGACAAAGATTTGTCCTCACGTTTGTATGCAATATAAGTCTCTGTGTTTACTTGGTTGGGTCTGAGCAGCTGTGGGACTGGCGGGTGACAAAGATTTGTCCTCACTGTGGGCAAGGCAGGGAAACTCTAGCTACAGCCCTCTTGGCACTTTCTCCTACCCAGTGGCAGTCTGAGAAATGCTGGGACCCTGTACCTCCCAACACCATCACTTTTCCAACTGGAGGATCGCTAGGACCCTTCATCCTATCGGTAAGCCCCTCCCTTCTGGCCATTTTCCACGTGAGGATTCGTCTCCGCTCGACTGTGGTTTCTCAACTTTTGGCCTTGTCCAAAAGCCCCAGTACCAAACAACAAGGTGTCTCAGGCAGCCCTCATGATGACTCACCCCACGACCCCTAGATCTTTGGATGACAATCCACTGACGAGCCTGCACCGCCATAGGAGTTCAGTCTGTGGGACCTTCTACCTCACTCATGGAAAATACACCTGCCACCACAGTCAGACTTGGTCCCATACCCCTCATCCATCGGTCTCCCACCGCCTGTTTGTCCTCTCGCCTGACCACTTGCTCTCTCATGCTTTCGCTCAGTGTCTGGTACTGTTATGTCTCTGTCAGCTCTCTGCTTCCCACTGTCACTGTAGGCACCACTGGGGAGAGCCGCTGAGCCCATGTACCCCCCCCCCACCTCCTCCACCCCTCCCCGACCCCGGCAGCCCACCCTCCCACGGCCTTGGTTTGGGCTCTACCACGCTGCAGTCAGGGCACTCCCTCTTTCCCACCGCTCCAATACTGTGTTTCCCAGTTTTCTCCTCACTCCTGAGGCCGCTGCTGCCTCGGCTGCTGCACCAGGACTGACCATGGCCAGCTGCAGCGCCCAGGGTCAACACCTCCACCACCTTGGCAGGAAATGTCTTTCAGTCTTATGTTCCTTACAGGCTGCCTTATATTGTAAACTCTTATTTTATGATTTTCAACTTGGTCAGCTGAAACTTTCCCAGGATCTCCCTGTCAAAAAAAGTCTGTTTCTTCTGTATGGATGTGAATGTATGAATGATGTGGCCATGTGACTGTGTTTCTGACTGATCTTTGAACAATCTATGTTCTGTATTTGTTCCTTTTGTCTTACCAAAAAAAAAAAAAAACCAAAAAACAAACAAACAAACAAAAAACAAACAAACCAAAACCCACGTGACCATTTGGTCAGGCACCATCTTGACTAAGGTCAAAGACAGACAGGTCTTATGGCCTCATCACCACTCCGGGGCCGTCTTTACTAAGAGCAGCAGGAAGTCACTTCCTATTTGTGGCTCAAGCATTGGTGGGAAGGGTGGGGCGCAAGGGGAGGTCAGTGGGGTGGCCCGGAAATCTCAGGGCATGCATGCCGCGCATTGTTATACCGGGTTGAGGACTTGAGCCTGGAGCTTCGCAGGCCCCTGTGGGCTCTGGTCACAGCCTGGTGCTCCTCCGTGGCCCCCCCATGCTCTCGTAAGGACGGGGGACCCTGGAGACTCCGGCAGGCCTTGCCGTGGGGATGGTTACACTGCCTTGTCAATACCATCCTCTCCCTCCCTCTCAGGCATCACCAGCTTGCATTTCCCTGTGGGTGGGCAGCACGCTCCTGTGGCCCCAGAAGACCCGCCTTCCTGGCCCCTCCACTGGAGCCACCCGCTCCCATGCCAAGAGGAAGGGCTTCATCTGTTCCAGGGTAGGATGGAAACACTGAAATACTTGTGAGATTCCGAAAGTTTCCCTTACCTTGTTGAAAAGTTAGCTATTTCTAAAAGTGTTTTCTGGTATATTCGTAAGTTTTGTTACAATTTGGGCTAACACAAGTTCAATGTCTTTTTAATATAGACAACGTTAAAATTGCTTTATGCTGTGCTTCTTCATTAAGAGAAAAAAAACTGGCTCTAGAGTTGCATTATGGCTCTTCCTTCACTAGACCTGGATGGACCTTCACAGTTTCGCCAGGTGATGGCCTCCAGAAGCACCAGCCAGAGTGACATGGAGATCTAGAAGGTAGTCTATGTATCTGCTGCCAAGGATGGATCAAAGAAGTGTCCAAGAGGATTATGAATAAATCTCAGATATCAAAGTTTAGATTGCTGGCACTATTGCAGTTAGACTGTGATTATGCCATGTTTTCTCCCTCTTAAAATAAAAGAGGGTGCTTTATTTTTGATATTACAGGAAGATGTTTGAGAGATTTTAAACTTTTTCTTAAGAACAGTTTTAAGACATTTAAATAGTTAAGGCTATGGCCAACTTCTCGGCTCATTTTGTATATAAAAGTCAAGCCTCACTTTTTCTAAAGCTACTAGGTATCTTGCTAAAAACTGTTCTAAGATATAAAAGTCCATGCAAGCTTTGAAGGTCTCAAAAATGATTCAGGATATAAATAACCAGTTACAAAAATATAGAGAGAGATGATTTAAATGTTCCAGATTACTTTCCCTTTCTATAATATTGTTATATTAAGATTTCAAAAGTTCAAAGTTTAACATTAATAGAACTGTTTGGGTCACAAACTCAAGATTTTAGATTTTTTTTTTTTTGGTTGTCTTCTAAATATACAGGTATGCGTCTATCCCTGCTGTTTCGCAGACACCTGTTACCTGCTTTTACACAATACAGCCTGAGTTTTCCCCACCTGTCCAATTACTAAGACTATGGGCCTAAAAGTTCCAAATAAGCTTATAAATTTTAACTTCTGTTCCTAGTTTAAACTTGTCTCAACAGGTTACCACTTGGCTGGCAGACACATCCAAGTAGCAGTTGCTGACTGCAACCTGCTCACTTCAACCTGTGAGCCATAGACTTACTAAAAGCTGATATGAACCAACCCAGCTGATATAAATGCTCCTTGTTTCCAACTAGGTCAAATCAGGTGCTTCTGATAAATACTCCGTTGCCTAAATTCCCTCCTTTCTTTTGCTTAGCCTTTCAGCCTTCCTGAATTCTGACCATCTACGCCCCTTTTCAGCATGGAGCCGTTATAGAAGAGAGTACATTGTCCCTACCCCTGAAACAGGCTAAAAAGGCTAAGTCAAAGAAAAACTCCCTGACATAGGGAAAAAAATGGCTACATTCTAGGAAACTGGGCCCATAATTGTCATTGATGGACTTATTAACTAAAATGGTTCTTTAATAAGATAAGACACTTGGCCTTCCTTATGTATAACCAAAGAGGTGTTATATGGCCATAAGAAATTTCTATATAAATCATTCAGGACTATAATCTGGCTGTATTTAAAGATCAGATCAAAACTGCAGGGACTTAAAAATGGCAGTAGATACAGATATCGCTGCCGTAGAAAAAGTTGTTGCACATTTAGAGGAATCGCTCTACTCTCTAGCTGAAATAGTTCTCCAGGATAGAAGGGGCCTTGAGCTAAAATTTGTTCAAATGGTCCCCCTGGTCATCATTCCTTCAACAACGGGGCCTATTCGAGGCCTTAGGTGAGCAATGCTTTTATGTTAACTGCTCTGGAGTCTTTAGAAACTTCATGGCCCTACCCAGCCCCTTAATCTTGCCTCTTTTTACAGGAGTAGCCTAGGACCACCTGCATGTCAGATGTTTGTATTGAGATTCATAATGACAAAACTACAGAAAATGTCTCTCCTTATCTAAGGTATATTCTGGCTAACAAAGACCAATTTATGCCTAACCTTCTCACTTTCACTTACATATTGGTAAGCTTTAAAGAGGCTGAGGAGGGTCTCCAATCCCCATACAGGAATTGGTGAAAATGGCCTTTTTTAACACCCAAAAAAAGACAACCTTCTCGACAGGTCCAGCTTCAACAGAAGGCTACTTTCCAAGCTGATGCCTTGGCAGCTGCCGTAAAGCCACTGGGCTCCTTACCCACCAGGGAAGAGCACTATGAGGCTCCATCCTGCCAGAGCCCAGCCCAAGTCACCTCTGCCAGGAGCCTGCATCAAATGCAGCCTGGGTGTAGTGATAACGCCCATGCTACCACCACCCGTTCACCATGTCCGAGTGAGGGGCAGTGGATCAAAAAACAGAGACAAAAGACAGTGGGTCATTTGCCTCAGCAGAATGCCGAATGCCGTTTATTGAAAGAAGGAGGAAACCTTAAATACAGGCTTACAGCACAATGGAGGATCCACAGAGGGCAGAAGTTCACTACCGAACATTCTTGCATCTAAGCTGTTAATGCCCAATATGCAGGATACACAAACAAGGAACTTCCCTTAAGTATTCAGAAGGGTGGATACCAGCAGGGAATTATCATAGGGAGGACATCTGGTCAAGGTCGGCAAGCAGGCAACGGCTTTACTCAATATGGGAGGAGACCAGGGCCCTACACCTGGGGCCACTGGTCATGGTATTTCCCTGACCCAAGGTCATGCCCTGTCTGCTGACAACCTGGACACTGGAGATCAGAATGCCCTGTGTGGACTCATCCTCTATGCCATGCCATGGGGGTCCAGCTTCATCAACACTGGCATCTGACTCTCTGGGCCTTTGAACTCCTAAGCCTGCTGGAGGACTCACAGCATCTAGATTTGGTGACTTCTATTCCCTCTCCAAGCCTGACGTGGTGCTACAGGCTGGTGAGTAGGCCCATGGAACTTCTACGGAACTTGGGAGCTACCTTCTCGGTTTAACCTCTTCCTCAGGTCCCACAGTTCCCTTGCCAATTCCTGTCACAGAGGTGGATGGGACCCCCCTCCTTCCCATTTAAGAGTAAACTGGGACTGCCTACATAGCTGGAAAGCTGTCTCACTTCTGCTCATTTACTTATCCTTCTCAGGTCTGATGGTGTTTGGTGACGAGGGTACTAATAGATTTGGCAATTAACAGCTCTCTTCCCCAACCCCAAGGCTACAAGCACCTTGGTAGCTCCTTAGTAAGCTTCCTGTTAAAAGTACAGATGGGTATGCCTCATTCACAGACTTCATGGCACAGGAAAAACCAGTTTCAGATGTAAATTCGGAGGTTCAAAGTTTTAATATTGATAAATGCAGTTTTGATAAACCAATATATCACTGATTACAAACAGTTTTAGAAGTCCTTAAATTTCTGTGGATTTTGCTGGTCCCAGCTTTTAGAGACAGGTTAGCATTTGAGAGGGTATGGAAGCCTCCCTGCTCCTCCTTCACTCACTCAACCACTTCCGTTCAGTAAATTTCCTCTGGTTATAGATTTAAAGATATATTTCACTGGACTGAAACCAGGCCCTAGAAAATGTTCAGACCTTTTGGCCCAAGGCCATAGCTTTTGTGATGACACCAAGATGTAGGTCTGTTCTAGTTGTTTTACAGACACAGATCCCTGCACAGATCCACCCCTCCTGCCAGACTTATGCCAAGGTCAGACCCTCAAAGGCCCTCCAGATACACAACCAGCCACTGGACCAACCAAGGACAACAACTGGGCAAATACTGGCAGGTTAACTTCACCCATGTGCCTACTCATAAAACTCTGTTATCTCCTAATTCATTGACACTTTTACAGGATGGATGGGGGCATTTCCTTTCTCCAGAGTAGCAGCAGATGTAGTGGCTCCTGTATTCCTGATTTGGTGTGCCATTCCCCAAATCTCCTGGAACCTCACTGCTGGTACCACCACTCCAGACTCAAGGGCGTATCTGCTCTTTCACCTGGCTCTTCCACACCACCCCTTCTGCACTCCAGGCCACTTCTCCATCCCCTCCATCCCATTCTTTGTGGCAGTAACCACTCTTCCCATGGCTAGCCCTGTTCATGAGGCCAATGATAACAATCTATTTTTTCCCTAGCAACCTGCCTTCTCTGCTCCCGCAAGGGCTCTCCAGGATGACAGTTCCTGAATGCTTCTTCACTCACACCTCCTTCCGTGCATCACTCCCAAGGCCATAGCTTTTGCGATGACACCAAGATGTAGGTCTGTTCTCCCCACCTCACCCCACTTCACCCCATAGGAAGCAGTCTCAAGAATTTGGCACCCCTCTCCACTTGCTATCCATAACTCACCATTTTATAATAATCAAAAAGGGAAGAATGTTAGCATTCTGACTTTCTATGTTGCCCAGGGCTGTGGTCACCTCCTGTATAGGCTAGCCCACATAGTACTGCATTCAAAGACCCAATCAAATCCCTCATTCTGGTGGTGAAATGCCACGTCTCAGGCCACAGGAGTTCACATCAAACATAGCCCCTACTATCTGAATAAAGCCAGTGTACAACGCCCTTTTAGTCATAGGCCCTGGCAATTTGCCAGCACCAGACCATACCAGAAAAGTTTCAGCTGTTATCCAGCTCATTGCCAAGTGTTCTCCCAGACTCTATGTTCTCAGGACAAGCAAACATTTCCTTAAGAGGGGTGGGTGGTGACGGAGGCCAGTTTCCCCACCCACTCTGCACTGTACGGTCTGCACCTTCACTGCAGAAGTACAGCAGTCAAGCAGGGACTGGCGCCCCTGGACTCTTCTGCTTTCCCAGCTGCAGCTCTGTGAGATTACAGGGAATGTAAGACATGTTTCTGCGGCTGTCATCTGCCTTGGGCCTGACCACACTGACCCAGGGGGCTGCTGCTCTGCCTCTATCTTCTGCTTAATTACCAGTGGAGCTTGCAAAAGTAGGTGGGGCATTTCCTCATACTCTGCCTCACCTTGGATGGTGGGTCCCTAAATCACATTCCCAGGATTCCAGCTCCTCCATAGCTCTTAGCTGACTCCCTGGCCTCCCACTGCAGGGCATCTTTATGACAAGCCAGCATATCTTTTCTGCTTCCATCTGTTCCTTTCCTGTCACGGCATCCACTGGGACCCCCAGACCTTTCCCCATCCAGCTTTCATCTGGGGCCCAATAGGCAAGAAAGACCACCACACTCCTTTGTGCCTCCTTCAGCCACTGTGGATGATGGTTCATTTATTTCTGTGGTCCTACCCTTCACTATACCAAATGGTGAGGTTCAATTCAGGGGTCAGGGGTGGAAGATCATGAAGAGATGGAAGATTTAAAAAGATGCCTGGATCCACTGGAAGATATGAGGATGTGCCTTTAGTCCCATTTTATTGAGACATTTTATTTAAAAAATCACACAAAAGTGGCGTCTTGCCAAAGCTGGTTACATAATGAGTTACATAACAATCACTTTTTTTTTTTTTTTTTTTTTGCTTATTCATGGTTCCCTGAATATCTGGTAGCAGCTACCTGGATACCCACACCAGTGCCATGTGGTCCATACTGAGAAGAAGTGAAATGTGAGGTAAATGCTGTAGGCATGGATGTCTTGTTGGACTAGTGTGGAAAAGTGACTGAAGCATGCACTTTGCAGTATCTCAGTCAGTCTGGTAATCACCATGAGCAAAGGATTAGTAGGTAAGTGGCATATGCAGCAGCACAGATACTAGAACAGGAGTGAGTCATGTCCTGGATGGGACACAATAGGATAAAGCAGATGGTCTGAGATTTCAATCTCACACTCAAAAGAACAATTTTAAGTTGGTAAATTATTTATTTCTAGAAATTTCGGTTAACATTTTTACTATTACTCTCAGGAATTGAAAACGAAGGCACCAAAACCATAATAAGGGAAGGCATAATGTGTCTGGGTAGTTTTGAATATAAGAAAAGTGGCATCTAACTTTTGGGTAGACACTGAGATAAATAATATGTGAGGATATGAACAGCTAGTTCTAACTTGTTTTGCAAAAGAAGACAGTTGAAGGTACTTGCATCCCCTCAGTATGCAGAATGGATGAAGGGTCCTGGGATTGCTCTTGGGATTTTATTCGAAGAATAATGCTTTGTGCATGTATGTGGGGAGTACATGTATGCATGTGCCCTATACAAACACGTGTGTGTGCAGGCCAGAAAACAACCTGAGGTATCATTCTTTCTCAGGAGGCATCACCTTGTGATTTTGTTGTTGTTTATTTGTTTGTTTTTGAGTTGGGGTTTCTCATTGGTTGACCTATAGTTTTCTAGTTAAGCTAAGCTAACTGTTAGGTGAGCAGTGGGGATCCTCCTGTTTCCACCAATACTGGGGGGGGGGGGGAGTACTGAGCTCTTCATAAGTCAGAGGCTCTTCACTCCAACTTCCAGTTTTCTACTTAGAACAGGTTTATTTATGCTAAATGCAGGGAATACAAGCCCCGTTTAAGACCAGTGACCTAGCTCAGAGGATCAATCTATCTTCCCCAAATATGGTCAAGACTCCATCTCTGCATTACCTTGTATGAAAGTGCAGTGACAGTTCTGGTTGTGTTTTGTTCATGTTGCTACTACTGAGACTGCTCATGGAGACTTCTGCCTTTAAATGCTGGCAGGACTTCCTGGAGTCCCACATACCTCATGCTCCCAAGATTCACTTGTTGATTCTCTAAGACTCCCACATAGATGTTCTGTGCATCGGGCCAATTATGTGCACGGAGATGTAAGGCTCCTTCACAGGCCAGTTATTGGGGAAGAGTTCAGAACCCTGAAAGAGGAACAAGGTCTTTATACAAAGCTGACAGCACAGGACTCTCTGGCCTCCATTTGTAGCCTTTGGTGGTCTTGAGTTACCTCATTGTACAAACTTTTTAAAGGTAGCTTTATTGACAAAAGGAATCCTAACTTAAGTTAAAGATTTAACAGTTAGATACTGTGACTGCAAATATTGCAAGGGAGCTGACAGTCTTCTCATGGGACAACTACAGCTCATGATAAACTTGAACTGGAAAAAAAAAAAAGCATCTTCAAGTTACTTTTTTGCCAGACACCATGATGACAGAAACTTGAAGTTCTAAAGTGTTAAGATGTAAAGAAATACTATGGACTTTATAAGAAGGAAAACACTTTTATTAGAGACATGGAGCTTTTCACTTCCTCAGGCACTGCTCCAGTGTCAAAGAGAACCAGAAGTAAAACCAGCTGAGCTCTCAGGCAGATAGGAATGGATGGTTAATACTCAAGAGACAGCAGGGAAGAGAAGACCACTCTGGATAAAATGTAAAACTGTATGAAGGCTATAGCAAGAACTGAATGGTAAGGCTAAGATCCAGTGGTCAAAGTAGTGTAGTTGTTCAATTATCTATGTGTGGGAAAATTAGTGAATAACAGAGGTATACAATTTTCTATAGGAATATGATCAGAAATTGTGCATCCCCCGGATGTGTAAATAACTGTGAGGCTGAGCATTTGGAACACATTCTGCTCTGAGCAACTTGGAAATAAGCCTTTGGCACCTTTCCTAAGGGCGTGTGTATTCACAGCTTAGAGTGGCATCCTGGAGAGAATTCCACAGTTGAAAGCAGAAAGGTTAGCACACAGAAGGAGTTCTGACCACATCCTAAAGAGGGAGGGACAGATCAATAAATGATGCACCAATGTCAGCATGGCACACACCTGGCAAAGGACAGATGTGTTCAGGTATGTTAATTACTTTATTCAGGTATTCTTAAATAGTCCAGATAGTATTAAAATTTAAGCTGAATATAAGTGTCCACAAAACATTGTAACATTCCTGTAAAAATTGTTCTCAACACTGTTGCATTCCATCCTCTCCACTAACATGGCAATATCAAAGCTACTGTACTATATCCTTGCACATTTTTTATCGTTTCTTTTTATTTTCTGTTCTAGGAATCTTGTTTCAAATGGCCTAATACATTTTAAATTTTCTTTCCTTATAAGTGTATTCATGGCAACTAACTCAAGAAGACAGTTTTGAAATACAGTGAGTGACCGAGTCACTAACCGTTTATGCAATAATTGAAACTCCCTTTTTAGAAAAAGTCACAAGTCACTTTAGCACTGTCTTAAATTTTTTCATATGTTAAAAAATGTATTTGGAACAAGGGAGATATTTCAAAACTAAGAAAAATTTTTTTTTATTCCTTAGAGAAGCAGAAGCCAGACTAGAGGTATAGCTTAGTGGTTAAAGTGCTTGACATGCCTGAGGTGGAGGTGGGTGGTACAGGGGTGGCCACAGAAGCCAATACATTACTTCTGAAAGAGGGTTCAATTAAAAGGTTTGGGGAGTCAAGTGTTGCATAAATTAACTTATGTTGTGTTTAACATACATTGCATTGTTTAACAATGTTTTTACCACCTCTAAGAGGTATGGGTCATGTGACTGTATACATATATTTCACAATGAAAAAAATATGCTGTCATAGAACAGCTTTAAAAATAGCCTTGTAACATGTTCAGTTTAGCAACAGGGACTTTATCGCTTACCCAGGTATCATCTCTGCTAAATCCATGTGTTCAATAATATTGAGGAATAATTATTCACCTTTGCAAGTACTTAAGCTTTACACAATGATTTATTCCAATGTTCTTTGTGTTGTTTATTTATTGAATCCATGACTTCTCACATGGGAGGCAAGTACTCTACCACTGAGCAGCCCTGCCTGTCTTCAACGTTTTTATTAAATATGGAGCTACCCAGTGCACTCAGGGGGTCATTCAACAGACAGCAATGTGTTCAGATACATACTCTCTTCTCCATGAGATTCTCTAGGAAGTGCACAGCTACGTTTGCTGTGTACAAGATCTAGCCAGTGGCGATTCCAGGAAAAAATGGGGGAAGGGCTCAAAAGGCCCCACCCCTAGCTGAGGAACTCTTGGCAGTTGATGATTGCTGGGAGACCGGAGTCAATTTTCTTAAAGGGTGTGGCCTGGTTAGTTGCCCATGCTCAGGTTGGTGGCCCTGGACGCATGCACTTATGGGAAGCTCTAATTGGACTCCTTGGGTTTTAAAATACAGAAAAGAGGACATGAAGTTAGGAGGGGAATGGATGGAATTCTCAGAAAAAAAAATATATATATTATAGAAAAATCACAACCAGAGTTAATTTTGTTGTTGTTGTTTTGTTTTCCCTGAGGAGGGTGGCTGGGGAGTGTGTTTAGGTGTTCTTACTGTTTAACACAAAGTCCACAATATTGCTGCATCACCCCCAGGGCGGGGGCGGGGGTGGGGGGGAGACAAGGTTCTGGAACAAAGGCTGATTTAAGGACTTTCAGGAAGCTGCTTGTCATGTGGCTGAGACTCTTTGAAAGAGGAAGTTACATCCCTCAGCAGAACAAGTGACCTGCCGATGGTCCACTCCTTTGAGCCGTGTGGTGAGAGCTGCGAAGCTAATTTTAGTGGCTCCAGGCAATTTCAAACAAGGAAATTCTCAGTTCTGAAGATTCGATTTTTATGATAGTTACTTCCAGTTTTACTCGTTCAAATAAGTAGTAATGCACTTTATGCACAGCGTGAGGTGGGTGCTAAGGAAGTTTTTATAAGCTGCTGTACATTTGGTTGGTCGTGCCCTACAGGGTAATTGCTAGGGTATATACACATTTATGAACTTTTTGTTACATCAGGCTCTTGAAAATCCTAAATAAGAACATGTTCTGGAAAATAAATTAGTATCTGTGGCCAACCTGTGGTTGTTACTGGGTTTGGGGGGTCCTTTTGGGTCAGCAAATGATACCAGGGAAATCAGGGTCTCCTATTAATTCCGTTAATAAAAGAATTTTAAGGTGGAACTAAGCAGAAGCGTAGGACAATTTTATTAGAATTTAAAAGAAAAGTAACCCAGGCGAGGAAAAATGTAAACCTCAAAAGCTACTGAGAGGAGGAGCGTGGAGGAGAAAAGGATGCCGCTGTGCAACTGGGGGTTAGCTGGCATGGGGGCAGGCAGACACATGGTGGAGATGGGGTGCTCTGGAGAAAGGGGGGAGCCCAAAGAGCTAGGGAAGCATACTCAGGAAGTGATAGAATGAGACAAAGAAAGTTAAACTTTTCTGAACAATTCAGAAAAGCATGCAGACTTAGGAGCAGGCTGTGCTCTGTGAGAGTCTGTGCTGGGGGCAGGAACTCTGGAAATTAAAAGTACATTAGCCAACTGAAGGATAATGGTTCTGCCTGCCTCTTTGGCATGGCTTAAGGTAAATCCACTTTCCTAGGAGGGTTCCACCTTCCTAAGTACCAGAGATCCTATTCTCTTGACCAGAGGAGTGTTTGTTAGTGGGCCTTCATTGCTACTCTAATGCGATCATGTTTGGTCCTAAAATAATAATACTTTAATCTTACTGTGTTTGCATAAAGATTATTCAAATACAAGAGTCATTTATAGTAAAAATTTGGAGACAAAATCTCACTATGTGACACAGACTGTAATTGAGCTCCTGATCATTCTGCCTCAACCTTCTGAGTGTTGAGATTATGTGTCCACATATTAGGCTGATGGTATTTCTTTTCTTGATCAATTTGCCTCATTTACTATTTACTGTTTGAATGAAAATTTGGACATGGCTGCTCCAAGATATGATTGAGGGGAAGGTTTTTGTTGTGGATATGAGGGAGAGTATAGCCTTGGGCATCTGAAAGAGTACAGACTGAACTGAGGCCATGAAACAAAGGAGGGGGCTTGAGAGAGGAAGAGAAGGAAGCCAAGACTGAGGCTGAAGAGAGAGAATCAAGACAGTGCATGACTGAAATGGGCAAGCTTACACAGGGATGAGAAGCTGGGGGAAGAGAAGCTCAGCCTGGAGATGGTTAGGGTAGGGGGCAGGGAAAGAAGTGCTGGGAAGAGCACAGGTGCCGAGCTTTGCCCAGGGGGTTTCTTAGGGACATGACACTGTATTCTAAGTCTCTCCCTCTCCACTCTCTGCCTCTTGTTTTGATCTAGTACTAAGGATTGAGCCCAGGGCTTGGCACATGCTAGGCAAGTACTATAACACTGAGCTGTGTCCTTAGCCCAAATGGGGTGTTTGTGGTTTCATTCTTTGTTAAATTCTTATTGTTAATCTGTCTTCCTGCTTTCTGCTAGAGAAAGGATTCCTTCAGTATGCTCAAATCAAAACAATAGCCCATCTCAAAATGCTAAACTCAACCATACCTTCAAAGTACCTTTTACAATTTCTAATCTTGCCTTCTGTATGTGCTCATCCTAGTGTACCTTATCTCAGAACCTGTGCCTCTCTCAGCACTGAGCTTATGTCAGAATGCTGACAGTCATCTGGACATCTCCTTGGAATTAATCCACACCTGACCAATCACTAAGTCTTTCCAACTCCTTTTCTTAAAGTTACTTAAACTCTGAGTTTCTACATCTCCACTCACAGTAACTGAAACATAAAGATTGCTGTAGTGGTTCCCTGTGCTATGTTGCAATACTGGAAGCTGGGCATTTAGAACTTTATTGAGCTCACAGTTTGGTGGCTGAAAGTCCAACATATCAGAGAGTCCCGTCTGTCCAGCTTCTGGTGAGAGTCTACTTGGCTGTGTCACAGTCTGACACAAAAATGGAAAGAAGTCACCAAGTATAGAAGAGAAAAATCACATGGGCAGATAGGAAGCCAGTGCAGGATTGAGAAGTTTGGTCTTTTAAATCAACTAATTTCACAAGCCAGGTATGAATTTCTTCCCAGGACAATGCCAACAATGATCCATCACCTTTAACTGAGCCCCAACTCTTAAAGACGCCAAACACTTCCTAATACCACCATATGGGGACTGGCTTGCCTTCAGGGGCCAGACCACGTCCAAGTCTTAGTGCAGACTTGTCCGCACATCTAATCTGTCCCCCACTCAGCAGGCAAGCTGTGCTGTTAAGGTACCCCGATCATGCTTCTCTGTGTTCAGCAAGCACCTCCTACTCTTTGACCTCACCTTGCCTGTTTTGTCTCTTATCCTGATGTTCTAACCACAGGGCCTTTCAGCTTCAGAGCGTGTCAAGGTTCAGTTCATCATATGCAAAGCTCTGCCTGGGACGCTTTCCCTCCATTAGTTCCTTGGCTAATTCCTACCCATCGGCTAAAAGCTACGGCTCCAAGCAAGCATTAGTGAACTCCTAGGCTAATTGATTACCTTGTAATATCATTTTATAGTGCCTGAAGTTTTTTTTCTTCAAATCTCTATCAGAGCTTTGAACAGTTATTTTGGTTTTGTATTACTTTTATTCTTTAAAACAGTGTATTGAGCTGGGTATAGTGGAGTATGCCTTTAATGCCAGCACCATATGAGCTTGATGCTAATTTGTTCGGTTTAAGGCTAGCCTGGTCTACAGAGGTAGTTCTAGGACAGCCATGACTATACAAAAAAACAAAACAAAACAAAACAAAAAACCCTGTACAAAAAGCCAAACAAACAAATAAGCAAAAACCAGTCTTTTGTGTTTATATGAAAATTAACCTGATATTATGGAGAACTCACATACACTCCCTCTACTCTGCACACAGCTTTCCGTGATGTAAACAGTAGTACACTTAGTGTAATTCGTGACTCAATATGGATATAATATTAACTGAAAACCAGTGTTCATCAAAGCCCTCTCTGTGTTACACAGTATGATCTGTTCTGTCAACAGTTCTCTGACGCCTGCTGAGTCTTCTAGTGTTTAATGCAACTTTGATATTGAGTGCTTCCAGTTCACCACAGACCCCATCTGGTAAAGATCTCCAACAAAATTTGCCCTGGCTTCCTCATGCTGCTCACACTGTTCTCTCACTAGGGCATCCATCTGAAGGTAGCCTCCTCCCCTCCCACTCAGGCTTAATGATTAGCTAGGATGACTCACAGAACTCACCAAGAGG
This sequence comes from Peromyscus leucopus, assembly GCF_004664715.2. Lineage (NCBI taxonomy): Eukaryota > Metazoa > Chordata > Mammalia > Rodentia > Cricetidae > Peromyscus > Peromyscus leucopus. Next base: position 24,409,346 of record NC_051064.1, on the reverse strand, counting down.
ACTGCACTTAGGATTGTAGGTTTGTTTTTTTTTTTAATGGAGGATACAGCTGAACAGGTAAAAAGACATGAGGCTAAGGTCCGGAAGATCCCAATGGCTAAGGCCTTTATACTTGAGGAAAGGACCCGAGTTATCACACCCCGGGAGCCTTGATTTTTGATTTGGGATTTCGTGGTCTCACCAAGTCCACAAACTCAGACTTCAGACCTTTCCTCTTTGGATGTCACTGGCTGTGGCTGAAAGCTCAGCCCTAACCACATACTTGGTATTTCTGGTGACTACTCTCAGCCTGAAGCTCTTTAGAACCCTTCACCTCAGTCCAGCCACAAACCATCTCATTAGGTTAACAAAGCCCCTTATCATTCAGAACACTACATTTAAAAGTTTTTGAAGATTTGTGATAGGAACTAGGGACAAAAAGCACATAGGTACCTACATACACATACACATATATCATATATAAACAATCACATCACACACATATATATGCACATACACATAAAACAATGCATCTGTCCTATGTTCTTTGACAAATGCATAATATCATGTATCTCCTGTCATGGTATCACATAAAATCTCTAAAAATCTCCTGTAATCCACATATTTAAACATTTCTCTGTCTTCTTCAACTTCTGGTAATCCCTGGTATTTTTTAACCATCACAATTCACTTTCCTGTTGCCTTCTGGTTAAGATGCAGCCAGCACCATGTCTGCCTGCAGGCTATCATGCTCCCCACCATGATGACAATGGCCTAAACCTCTGAACTGTAAGCAAGCCCCCAAATAAATGCTTTCCTTTATAAAAATTGCCATGGTCATGGTGTCTCTTCACAGCAATAGAAACCCCAACTAAGACACATAGATACCCTGTGTTCCTCAGATACCATCCTCCTCCTTTTTTTGAGATAGAGTCTCTCACTGTCTAGAACTCACTGACTAGGGCTAGGCTGATTGGCCAGTGAACCTCAAGAGTCCACCTGTCTCTGCCTCCTGGGTGCTGAGATTACAAGTGTGCATCACCACACCAGCACTCTTCGCTTCTTTGTATGAGTTCTGAGGATAAGACTCAGGTCTTTGGGCTTACAAGGCAAGCACTTTACTGATGGAGTCATCTCACTTGCCTAATAGCTCATTTTTTAAGTTTGATGGATAAAACTTCATTGTTTCTTTGTGCATTTATTGAAGACCATCTTGGTGGCCAAATTTGGTAATTATGAATAACTCTGATATAAATATTCTTGCACAGCTGTTTGGTGGACTTAAGTTTTCAGCTAATTTAAGTGCCCAAAAGCATGGCTATTACATTTGACAAAATTACAGTTAGATTTGTAAGAAAGTTCTATGCTGTCCAGTGGCTATGCTCCTTGAATGTTGCTCCATTGTAGCTGGCATTCATTATATCAACGCTTTGGATTTTCAGCATTCTACCAGATGTGTATTGTGGTCTCATTTTTAAATTTGCAGTCTCCTACTGTTAATAGGATTCTGAATTTCACAAATTGCCTTCATCTATATCTTCTTTGCTGAGATGTCTGTTCAGATGACTTTTTGTCAAGTTTGTAATGACTTAACTTTTGTTTATTTATTTGTTTGTTTATTCCAGGACAGGGTTTCTCCATGTAGCCCTGGCTGTTGTGGAACTCAGTCTTTAGACCAGGCTGGCCTTGAACTCAGAAATCTTCCTGCCCCTGCCTCGTGAGTACTGGGATTAGAGGCGTGCACCACTACTACCAGGCTCATTGACTTTTTTATTGCTGAGTTTAAGTGTAATTGGTGTCTTGGGAAGATAAATCCTTTCTCAGATGTGTTTTCTTACCTTCTTCTCCCTCTGGTCTGTACCATTTTCTCTGGACTGTGTTTCACAGTGAAAGCACTTTTCTTTCTAATGAAGGCCAGTTTGTCAGGTGTTCCTTCCACAGAATATGCATTTGTTGTTACATCTAAAAACTTTTCCCCAAACCCAAGTTCCCATAGATTTTTCTCCTAATATTATTTTCTAGGAGTTTTAGAGTTTTGCATTTTAAATTTAGGATCATAATCCATTTCAAAGTGGATTTTATAAAGGATCTAAAGTCCACATCTAGGTTTATCTGAGGAAACCCATGTGGTAAGGAACACCCATCTTCTGTCTCCTTTCCACTCTTCCTCCTCTCCCCATAGCCAAAGTGAAATGGCTGCTGTTATATTCTCCTCTCTTCATCTTCTCTTTTATGATACTGGGTGTGTGGGGGTGGGTGGGTGGGGGTCAACCCCGGGCTGTGTGCATTCTAAGCAGGTGCTCTATCACTAAGCAGATTTTTTAATTTTTCCTTTGAAAGACTTTGCTTCTTTGTCAAAGATATATTCAATGTATTTGTTGATTCTACTCCTATGCTGCATTTGCCTGTCAAATCTACTCTCTTGATTACTACAACATCAAAGGACGTTTTGTGTTGAGTACTGCTTTGAGCAGGATGGTTGAGTCTCTAACCCCAAATTTCTACATTGAAGCCCACTCTGCAGTGTGATTCATGAACTCTCCTCTCTTCCCTAACCCCCCTCCCCATTTTTCTCTCTTTCTTTCAGATGTAATGAGAAGATAACTATCTGCAGATTAAGAAATGGGTACTCATTGGTCCCAAGATCTTCATCTAGATATTTCCTGTCTCGAGAGTTCAGAGAGAAATGTTTTTGTTGCTTCAACCACCTAGCCTTTGGCAATTTGTTCTTGTAGCCAAAGCACAACTGTCTATTGGTGAAATTATTATGGCCACTCCACGTAGTTAAAAGGATATTTATTTAATGCCGTAACTCACAAATTAAGGGATAGGTAGGTCGTAGGGTCTGGGGAAGGTGTATCGCAGTCCAGAGGTGTTCTCTGGAGCTCTGCTCAGTCCACCTCCACTGTTCAGGGTCCCGGCACAGAGAAAGCGCTCGCCCATCCAGATCTTAGGTCTCCAGGCACCTCCTCTGGCCCTGCCTCATAGGCTTTTGCTTTCTCCATTATATTTAGGGACCAGTATCAGCACAAGACGCCCCAAGATCAAGTTCTCAGACCAAGATCTCAGCACAAAGGAGATTTATTTTCCCTAGAGGGAAAAAAGACAGGGAATAAAGGACAAAGACAGGAGAGAGAGGGCAGGAGAGAAGGGGAAGAGAACAAGGGACAGGAGGAGGGGATATTTGTCCTGGAGATACAAAGGACTGCCTCTGAATAGAGGGGAGACAGACATGGTCCATAGAAAAATATGTTTATAAAGGTAAAAGGGGAAACTCTGTGTTGGGATCAGTTGGTTAATTTTGATTGGGTGTATTAATTAAGGCAGCCAAAAGGGGGTTTTTGATTGCTGAACTTCAATATTTAATAGCTGGGCCTTGGTAGTCAGCCTCAGGAGGAGGACTTTGTCAAGTAAAGGAAGAGACTATGGTGGCCAACTTTTGGAAGAGGGAATAGGGGAAGGGCAAGTTCTATCAAAGCTATATTTGCCATGCTCCACCTACTAGAGTCTCTTCAGAATCCTTTAAGATTATTTTATTTATTGTTTGTGTGTGCACGTGTGTGTTTACAAGATCTCTCATGCCACACAGCACCAGTGTGGCCTCAGAGGACAGCAGTAAGCCTGGCTGTTTCCTTCCAGGCTGATAGGGTTTTTTTTTTTTTTTTTTTTTTTTTTTTAATTTTTATTTCATGTGTGTTGGTGTTTTGCCATGGGTGTCAGGTCCCCTGGTTCTGGAGTTACAGACAGTTATAATCTGCCATGTGGATGCTGGGAATTGAACCCCGGTCTTCTGAAGAGCAGTCAATGCCCTTAACCACTGAGCCATCTCTCCAGCCTCTAGGCTGATAGGTTTTTGGCAGCAAGTACTCTTACCCCACTGAGCCATCTTGCCAGCCATGGTCCTTGTTTGTTTTTATAAACTGTAGAATCAGTTTGTTGGCATGTCTGGCTTGGTGGGACTGTGACTGAGATTGTATGATATCTACAGATAAAGGTGGAAAGAATTGGCATCTCTACAAAATTGACTCTTCCTACTTATAAACACGGTGTCTTTCAATTTACTTAGCTCTTTAATTTTCTTTAGAACTCCTCTGTCAGCACAAAACAGTAGTTCTCATCTTCAAGGGGCTAAGAGTTTATTTTGGGGCCATTTTGAGTGACCATGGCCTGGGAACACAGTTTTAGGTTACCACAAACACCATGTTTCATAATGGAAGCAGTATCATGTAGTTTTTATAGTTTTACAGAACAGAGAAAGTCAAACTAAGGCAAGTTTAAAATACATAGGTGGGTACATCAGAGAGGCAGGTACATAAAGACAGGGAAGCTTTTCTATGGGCCTAAGGTGCTCTCTGAAGGCATTCTGAGCTTTTGGATTGGTAGAAGCCAGTTGCCTGCTAATTCAATAGATTCTAGAAGACTTTTGTCTGTTGTCATAGGATGTTTGGACACAGCGGGCAAGGAATGGCTGTTCTGGAGGTCAGAGTTTAGTCCAAGATAAAGTAATTATTCCTCTGGACCTGCAACATCCCAACCTCTCCACAGTATGAAATTCTGATCAGACAATCCATCTCTGCAGGCACAGATTCCTTCAGGAGTTTTCCTTCACATTCTTGCCCTTCATATAGACATACAATCAACTAGGCCTGTAGCTAAGTATTTTATTTTGATGTTTTTGTAATTTCTAATTCCAGTTGCTCATTTGGGGCAGAGAGGAAAGTAAATAACTTCTGTATACTAACCTTGTATCCTGGCAACTTTGCTACAACAGCTTAATACTGTTTATTTTGTTTATGTAGATAACTATGCCATCTGTGAACAGAGCTGTATGTCTTCTTTTTCGATTGTGTATTTTTACAAGTTTTTCATCAGTTAAGACATAAGCTCCCTTGGGATCAAATTTTTATTTTATTTGTCATGTGTTTAATGCTTATTGTTTTAGTAGTTACCAGAAATAAAATTTCAAATTACTGTGAACTAAATAATTTAGATAGACAATTGCTTGCCTGCGAATGATGTCATAATCCGTTACTAGGAGACGCTCAGGTAATGGCCTCTGCCATGGAATGTTGCGCTGGTTTCGCAGATTAATGCGGACCCAAAACATAGCTTGAGTTCTCGCATCAGCATCATCAACTCTCAGGAATCAGTCTGTGTTTTCAGAATAGGATATGGCTTTTACTCTCTGTGCGTTAACGAGAGTACACGTCAGCAGCCAATGAGCTTTCGCTCTGGGAACAAAGGGTAGTAAAAGGCGGCGGGGGGGCTCCGAGGAAAACACCGCGGGAGCGGGGTCTTGGGCGGATTTCGGCGGAGGAGGCTGGGCCGGGAGGTCGCGCGGGATGCGCCGCGTTGTCATGGGGACGGCGCGTGCGCCTGCGCCTGCGCGGCGGAAGGCGGGGGCGGCGATGACGCGCAGGGCGGGCCGTGAGGTTCGCTAGTCCGGTGCCCGAGCGAGCGAGCGAGCGGCGGGAGCAGCGCGGTCGTCGGTGCAGGTGAGCGGCAGCGAGGGCCCGGGATCCGGGAGGTCGGGAAGCTGCTCGGGGCACCGGTGGGCCCGGCCGGCACCCCCTCCCGCACTCGGCCGTCCTCGGTCGCGTCCTCGGCGGCATCAGGACGGCCCGGGCGGGGACCGACCGGAGGCGACAACGGTTAGCGGCTGAGCAGCGGCTCTTGGAGGGGGCGGGGAGGGTGTGTGCACAGGAACTGTCCCTGGAGGTCTGGTGACTCAGCTCTCCCGTGAGGATTTCCTTCTGATACCGGGAGGAGGGAGGCAGTGGACGTGGAAACTTTCCAGTTTTCGAAGTGCAGTTATGGAGCCGTGGAGTGTGTGGGATCGTCTGTTGTATTCGTCCTGACTTCAGACACAGCGGCGTTTTCCCCTGAGGTAGATTAGAAAGTGTGGGGTTTGACATTCTTAACATGCCCGCATTACACCAAGAACAATGTTTAAGATCGAAAGTTACATTAAAATAGCTGCTGGCCTGGTAAATTGTCATGCCTTTTCAATGTAAAGGTGATACATTAAACAGATTTATACACTCATTTTCTCGTTTTAAGGCTGAGGACAAACTGAAAATCTTCATTTCCATCCTGTGAAAAGCTTAGTTCCTTAAACTTTTAGGTCTTACGTGGTACATGACTATTACTGACCCAATGGTGTATGCCAGGAAATAAGGAAGTGGAATGACTCAAAAGTTTCAGTAAACAATCACTCTATTATAACAGAGTTACTTAACTTTGGAAGCAGACTTTGGCTGTGGGCTGTAACCATTAAAGAGGATTTAAAAATCATGAACCAGAAGGGACTGATTAGCAGTTAAATGTACTTTTTAATTAAACAGTTCCATAAAACGAGCATGACACCATTTCCCACTGTTTTTGCCAGATCTGATGATAATTGTTCCTCAACTAGAGTGTGTGGCCGTGTTTTTGAACCATTGTGAAGATTTCAAATATATCTCTGTTCTAACACATCATTGCTTTTGGTTTTTCTTGCATTTGGGTCATCAGAACACAATATTGATTCCAGATCTCAACTATCAGTGGGTTCTGTCAGTACTATTTGTTGATTTTTTTATTTCTCTGGTCAAATATAATATCTTTAATAACTTGAGTGGTTTAGGATGATGGTGAGAGTATCTATTTTTGTTCCCTGTTTAAAGAGATTTTCGTTTAGGCTAAAATATTAAGTAGAATAATCAGTGTAGTTGGTTTTTTTAAACTGCCTACTTTAATGGTTCCTGCTGATCACCTTTCATACATGTTTTCCACAGTTGGCCTCTGTAAACATGCACAGTAAATCTGGAATTCAAGTAAAGCCGTGGAAGAAAACTAACACCTCTTAGTGAGATTGGTGGTTGGGGTTTGTCTAAAAATGCCACAGGACCAAGTTCTTCCTGTGCACTGAAGAATCTTGTTTCTCCTACTAAATAGAAATATGTTGTTTATTCACCGATTCTCAGGTTTGAAGCACTTCGGCTAGGATATCATCCAAAAACCTCAGTGTATATGGTGAGGTCCCTCACTGTAAGCCTGTAATAAACCAGCTGGTCTTATATGCATCCCCCTCCCCTTTAGTTTTCTGCTCTGTAACTGTGGCCAAAAGAGGAAAATTCTAGATTTTTATTATGCTCATCATCATCAATAACAACAACCCTAGTTTTTCCAAAATATCACTTCCCTTATTTGAGCTGTGAGTGGGTCAGAGGCCCAAGGAAGCAACACCATATTGCTTGGTGTTGAGGGATAGGTAGAAAATTCTTACCAATCTAGAAGTTACTTCTTCAGTCACTAATTTTTCCAAATGATGCTAAACAACCAACCAGCCAAACAAACAAAAACCCTAAGATGCCTACAGGAACAGTAGGATTGCTCAGAACAACAGCGCAGCAGTGAAATGAAGCATTACTCTGTTTGTCCCACCCAAAGTAACTGTCCTTTCTAGAAGGCATCAGGTCTACAGATAAAATTTTTGTAGTCCTTTTCATTGTTGTCTTTATGTTTTGAAGAGATTCTGATATGACCCAAATCATTAGAAAAAAGTCTTTGCAACAGACACACCTTTGGGCGACATTTTCTAAAGCCTACTGGTGCATTGGGTTCAGGGCTATTCGTAAGACATGATGGAGTATTAGGGGTTCAGCCAATGTGTGGTAGCGCAGTCCTGCTTGAGGGGCTGATTGTTGAAAGCTTCAGTTCTTTCCAAGGAATAAGAACAGCAGAGCAACTGCTGTGGAGGTTGCAGTCAAACTCCTCGGATATCGAGGACTTTGGGTGCTGATTTGACTCTGGGAGCCTTCAGGGGCCTTGGGTGATATATCGTGCCATCACTTTGAATGGGAGGCCTAGAACAGAATTCTGTGAGTTAGTCGGCACATGATGGTTTAATAGGAATTGTAAGGGATTAAAATGAGAACTCTTGACTGGTGTAATATTTTCAGAATTCTCTTAATTCACTTGGCCATTGTAAAATTCCAGTCAAGGGTAGTTTCACGGTCCTGCACAAAGAGCTCAATACTTTTGACACTTGGAATCAGATGAGAGACTCAGCCCCTGTGACTGGGGGTGGAGGGAAGTAGAGGAAGCTGGGAACGGCTTTTGGCAAACTGTTCTGTACCCTGGAATCAATGCCAGATTCAATCTCAGTTTATGGGATACAGTACAGGTCGCATAGGTGGATTAGTAATTGGCTTTGCTGTGGAAATAGTAATTAAATGACCCATTCCTTGCTTCAACGGGGTCGGTTTGTTCTTCTGGTTGTGGTATGGAAGATAAATGCCTATGGTCTCATCCACCGACAATGATAGACACTTAGCTTGAGTGATTTTGTTGGATTTTTCTAGCACTGTTGCTTATGTAAAACTAACAGAACAAGGGGACGGAGAGAGGCTGGAAGCAGTCTTGATCCTGCAAAAGGGGGTCATTGAAGGCCCAGTTCTGTCCCAGGAGCCTCTCTTGCCAGCACCCCTTCCTTCCCTTGTCGGCAGCGGGAGGAGTTTTCTGGGGAGCTGGGGAGCTGAGGCTGCATGGGGTGGGTGCATGAGTGGGTGTGTAGAAGGCTAGGGTTGCTGAGGGAAGGAGAAGGGTTGTAGCTGTCCTGTGCTGCCTTCTAGACTGTCAGTTGATTCTGGTTAGAAGGGACTTCTTTCTAAAGGAAGATTGTGAGAGCAGAAAGTGCCATGCATGATATCTGTAAACATCTGTTTGGTATAGGTAGAAAAAGGTTAGTATACCAAGGAGAACAAGGTGAGAACGGTGAGCGGGACCAGCAGGAGGCAGAGTGGCAAACTCAAATCCTAGTCTAGAGAAGTCAGCTTGTTCTTGGAGGGAGGGGCCAGAACAAAGGGATATCCCTGGCTCAAGCTGAAAGTAGATCAAAGTTCAGAGGCCTAAAGGGAAGAGAAGTTTCAGCAAAGGTTGATCAATGAGTATATGTTTTGTTCACTAAGGAGAAAACTATTCAGTCAATTGTTAATATGGAAAACAGAAACCAAGCACAGCTGGGGCCAGTGAGTGGCCTAAAGCAAGAGAGCATCCCATCATCATAATGCAGAGGACATTTCTTTACTGTGATGGCAAGCATGCAGGGATGGGAGAGTCTTTCTCGTAGCTGTTTATGAAGATCAGCTAGGCGCTCCACTGCTGCCCTGCGCCACCCCCCACCCCCACTTGGTGCATCTCTGTTAGTTTTGTACACTATACTAAACTGGGAAGATAAGTAGCATTTTGCTGAGGTTTGATGATTTCTGTCAAATTATGGAACTTGAGGATGTTTCAGGAACACTTGATTTATAAGCCATCATGCTGATAAAAAATTTGTTAATCCCACCAGGTGAGAATAAGACCACATTTTTTGAGCCAACTTTGAAGCAAGATTTTTTATAAATACTAGCTAGGACAATGGACTCTGGCCATGTCCATACCTGGGATCCCCAGAGAATGACCACAAATTACAATACAATAGTCGGGTGCCTATAAAGGCAAAACCCGCAAACCCACAGGGCTACGACATACTTCCCATCTTCATCCAGTGGGGGTAAGCATACATCCTGCCTACACACTTCCCACCTATGTGTGATCAAGCAAGTTGGGCAACCAATCTTGTTTACAAAAGTGAAAATAAGTGGCTTGTTACAGGAACAGAAGCCCCTAGCATTCCAGGAAGTTGTCTGTCCTTGGGTAAGTAGGATTTACAAGTTAAAGGCATTTTTGTTCGCACAGTAATTTAAACTTACAACTTTAGCCTTCAGAAACTTTCAGAGGAGAGAAGGGACTGAAAATCTGCTTTAAAAATATGCCCCAAACTCCCAAATCTGGGGAAAGGAAAGGATAGTCAAGGAATCCTGTACATAGCAAATCAGAAGAATCAAAGGAACAAATTAGAGAGAGCTGCCAGAGAAGAACAACTCATCCTGTAAAGGGCCTGGGTAGGGCTAAGGGCAGAGTTTTCGGCAGAATGTATACAGGCCTACGAAGAGTGTTGATATAGCCAAAGTTTGATAATCCTTCTGCAAAGTGTAGCAGAACTGCCCTTCATAGACAAAGCTGTAGTGCCCTAGAAAAAAAACGGTGGAGAGAGTTTCCTACCAGGTTGGCCCTTTAACAGGTGCTAAAAGGAATCCAACAAATGGCCTCTGGTAGAGGATGTTCATCAGCAAAACATGACAACAGCACAGAGCTCATTTGTAAAGGGTAAGTGTGGGGCCTGGGAGGTGATTCAGCTGGCAAAGGCTTTTGCCTCGCAATCCTAACAAGCTGAGTTTGATTCCTATACCATGGTGGAAGGAGAGGTCCCAGTCCTGAAAATGGTTACCTCCTCACACAGGCGGTCAGCTGTTTGAAGCCTCACGGTAACCACAAAGAGGGTTGGTTATAGAAAGGAAGTGAGAACAGTGAGAAGTGAGTAGCTACACAGGCACACACAAGTGAGAGAGAGGCAAGATGCTACAAGACAGTAAACAACAAAATGTTGGTAAGGAAGTTACAGGTACATAAAGACTAACCTGCTAAGCAGAAGACACAAAAAAATTAATGAATGAATGGAAAAAGTCAGCTGTCTACACTGTGCATGAGATGCTATAGAAACATGGGCTGAAAGCGGTGGTACAGGAGTAAATGGTAAGCCAAGTAACTATTAGCTGGCTCGTTTTTCTCCTCAGTGAATAAAAGCGTATTCTTTGATCAGCCTTTGCTTAAGCTTCTCTTTCCTCTAGGCCAGTGGTTCTTAGCCTTCCTGCTACTGCAATTCCTACCCTTTAATACAGTTTCTCATGTTATGGTGATCGCCAATCATAGAATTATTTTGTTGCTACTTCATAACTGTAATTTTGCTACTGATATGAATCATAATGTAAATATCTGATATGTACGATATCTGATGTATGATGCCTGTGAAAGGATCTTTTGAATCCAAGGGGGTTGCAACCCATAGGTTGAGAACTATTGCTCCAGGCCTTTGATGTCTTTCAGCATGAGCCAAGGTATAGCCCTTCTTTCTGACCCCTCCCTCTAAGTTCAGTAATTTGACAGAAGTACTTGTCCTTCCCAGTTTAGAGACTTATTTTTTCTTTCTTTTTTGGTTTTTTGAGACAGGGTTTCATTGTGTATCCTTGGCTATCCTAGAACTTATTCTGTAGTTTAGGCTGGTCTCAAATTCACAAAGATCTGGTTACCTCTGCCTCCTGAGTGCTGGGATTAGATATTAGTATATGGTAAGTTGAGCATGTTTCCTGTGGTAAGCATAAGATTAGTGGTTCTCAACCTGTGGATCATGACCCTTTTGGAGGTCGAAAGACCCTTTTAGAAGGGATTGCATATTAGATATTCTGCATGTCAGATATTTATATTACAATTCATACAGTAGCAAAATTACATTAATGAAGTAGCAATGAAAACAGTTTTGTGGTTGGGGTCACCATAACATAAGGAACTGTATTAAATGTTGCAGCATTAGGAAGGTTGGGAAACACTGGCATAGGACACTCCAGAAGCAAAGGTGTGGTGCTGTAATGCTAAGAGCACCCACTTAGAAAGCAAACACTTACAACCTCAAATTCTTAAAATACATAAAGCAGTTAGGGACAAAGGAGAAACAGCAGCATAATGGACTTTCTTATGAGAGCTCTGATTGTGGAGAGGACATCCAAATGGAGCATTAGCAAGACAGCAGGGGACTTGAGCAATACTGTTGACCAAATGGACCTAAAGACATTAGCAGGCCATTCCATCCACTAGAAGACACTTTCAAGTACATGTACAGCATACTCCTAAGAAAGATCACCTATGAGGTCATTACATCTTAACAGTTCTAAGAATATATCAGGCATCTTTTTGACCACAGGGAAAAGTAGAAACCAAAGTATATTCATGAATACTTTTTAGGGTAAAAGAAATTGAAGGGGAAACTGAAAAATATCAGTGACAAAAATAAAATACAATGGATTTAAACTTGAACAGTTAAGGCAGTTGTAAACTGTCAACATTGGTGCTGGGAACTGATCCTCTACAAGAGTAGTGTGTGCTCTTAACCACTCAGATATCTCTCCAGCCCCCAGATCTGTGTATATGCCCATAAGTGCAGATTCTATACTTAAAATTTGTTAAAAGGTAAAGAGTGGGAAGAGTAACCAGGATGCACTGTGTGAACTTGTCAGAGATTGAAATTTAATAGAAAATGCTGATTCTAAAATTCACACTAAACTAAAATGGATGTAGAATAACCATAGAATCTTAAAAAAATAGTGTGGGAAAATTCATACTCAAAACAGTACAAAGGTATAGTAATCAAAACTGGTACTGGTTAAAATAAACCAGTAGAATAGGAGCTAGGAACAATGATATACTTCACCATCAATTGACTTGAACTAGGCTAAGACAATTCAGTAAGAAAAACCTAGCCTTTTCCAAAGACAGTGCCAGAGCCAACATCTTGATGTCCAAGTAGAAAAGAATTAAATTGCATCACTGCTTTATCTGTGTACAAAAACTATTCAAAATAGATAAAAGATGCAAATATTATAGCCAAATCTGTTAAATTATTAGACAAAAACAGTGTTTTAATGACCATGAGTTTTTTTTTATGTTGGATTTAATGCACAAATAGCCAGAGGGAAACACATTTAACTTTATCAAAACAAAATACTTGTGTGCTACAAAGGGCACTCAAAATGAAAGACAATCTAAAGAATGAAAGCAAAGTATTTGGAAATCATATCTGATAGGAGTATGTGGTATGTCTGAATGTATCTGCTCCTCCAAAATTCATTGTTTAAACCTGTAAGCACCAAGATAAAAGTGGGTGTTTGGGACTGAGATTTTGAGGGCTCTGCTGTTATGAGTGGCACCTAGTACCCTTTCAGTAGAGACTCCATAGAGCTGTTTTGTCCCTTTTTCATGAGAAGACACAATGAAAAGATGCTGTCAGTGGCACAGGACATGGCATTTCATCTTGTTCCTAGACTTCCCAGTGTGCAGATAGATTTGTATTTATAAGGAACCAGCTCCATTGATTTTTTTTTTTTTTTTTTGTAACCTGAATGGATTAAAAACCTAATTTCTAGAATAGAAGCAGAACAATTACCATTAAAAAATAATGATCCAGTTAAATAAACAGGCAGTGGATTTGAATGGGCATCTTCACAGACAGAAGATGTAGATGTAGTAAGGTCTGCCTACTTACTACAGGAAAGGATGCCAGCATTGTCGGTTGTTAGGGAAATGAAATTCCAACCACAGTGAGATGCTGTTTCACTCCTAGAGTGGCTATCAGAACCACAGACTGTAGCAGCGAGGAAATGGAGAAATTAGAATTCTGTGAGTATAGAAATAGTATAATCCTTTTAGAAACCAGTTTGATGATTTACAAAAAAGTTAAATGTAGGGTTACCATATTGATTTAGAAGTTATGTTCTTAGCTATGTATATCAAAAGAATTAAAGACATACCTTTATGTAAAAACTTCTAAATCATATATATATTATATTATATATATTTAGTATATATATAATATATATATATTACTTACCAGTAATGCAAAAGAGTGCTAGCATTATCAACAGCATTATTTTTATGGCCTCAAGGTACAGACTAGAATGAATAAACATACAGTGGTATGTAAACAATGTAATGTATTCAGCCTTAAAAGGATAAAAGCACTGGTAGATGCCACAGCATTGATGAACCTTTAAAATGCCATACATTATGAAAGAAGCCAGACATAAAAGGCCATGCAGTCTATAATCCTAGTTAAAAGGCCCACATCAGGTAAGTCCCACTCACTTTGGCATGTATGTTATTGTCCTTATTCAGCTCAGGTTTAAGCAGTCATGTTGGTGAGACTTTATGGGTGTAGCTTCTGACATTCTAGGGTACACAATGTTACAGCAAACTCCCTGATCTCTGGCTCTTACAGTCTTTCCACCCTATCTGCAATGTTCCCTGAGCCTTAGGTATAGGAGTGTTTTATAGATGTATCCATTGGGACTGGTCCCCCACAGCTCTGCATTTTGATTGGTTGTGATTATCTGTATTCGTCTCCATCTGTTGCAAAAGCAAGTTTCCTTGATGAATAGTGAAGACTACACTTTAAGGACAGATATTTAGAATATAGTTAAGGATTGTGCTGGTTTAGTAAAGCAGTAATTGTAGGTTCTCCTCTAGTATCCATGACTTCACTAGCTCTGAGTAGTTAGCTAGGTTTCCAGTACCAGGTTCCCTTCTTGTTGAGCAAGTCTTAAGGCCCAGTTAGAGAGTGGTTGGTTACCGACAGGGTGTGTGTGCCACTACTGCACCTATAGTGTTACTGTGCCTGTAGTGGTTGTTGGTGTGGGTCACAGACATCATAGCTGGATAGGACTGATAGTTGCCTTCCTCCTTTGGAAGCTTGTATGATGCCTTCTGGTATCATGAAAGCTGGTCCTCAGGGAAGAGGCATTCAGGTTAAGTTCCAACTCAGGAATCTCTGGGCCCTGTTTCTGGTATGCATGTTATCGTCAGCAGTAGGGACATTTTCCATCTCTATGGGGCAACCAAGGGTAGTAGCAATAGGCTATATGTTTTGGGAGTCTCTTAGACAGTTGTCTTAATTAGGATTTCTATTGTTACAAAGAGACACCATGGCCATGGCAACTCTTACAAAGGAAAAGTATTTAATTGGGGTGGCAGTTCACAGTTTCAGAAGTTCAGTCCATTATCATCATGGTGGGACATGGTGGCATGCAGGCAGACGTGGTGCTGGAGAAGGAGCTGAGAGTCCTACATCTTGATACGCAGGCAGTGAACTGTCTCACTGGGTGTAGCTTGAGCATAGGAGACTTCAAAGCTTACTGGCCCACAGTCAAGACAAATCTCTCTCACCCGCCAGTCCCACAGCCGCTTAGACCCAACCAAGTAAACACAGAGACTTATATTGCTTACAAACTGTATGGCCGTGCCAGGCTTCTTGCTAACTGTTCTTATATCTTAAATTAATCCATTTCTATAAATCTATACCTTGCAACATGGCTCATGGCTTAACGGCATCTTCACATGCAGCTTGTCATGGTGGAGGCTGGCAGTGACTCCTTCTGCCTTCCTGTTCTTTCTTTTCTCCTGTTAGTCCCACCTATACTTCCTGCCTAGCCACTGGCCAATCAGTGTTTTATTTATTGACCAATCAGAGCAACACATTTGCCATACAGAACATCCCACAGCAGCTTACCCCCACAGTGATACACTTCCTCCTACAAGGCCACACCTCTTAGTAGTGCCACTCCCTATGGGGGGCCATTTTCTTTCAAACTATCACAACAGCCCTGGCTAATAACTCAAAGAGGACTTCTCATGTCTGTTATTGGGGTTTTTGTTTTAATAAGTAGCCACTACTAAGACCAAGAGAGTACCACAGAAGCAAGCTACCTGCTGATTTGTTCTGTGACTTGTGAGGTACTCCTTGATAGACATGGCAGAACTTCACCAGTGAGTGTTTATTAACACATGTCACATTTTAGAATTTACTGCAAAGCCACAGGAAAGGGTTTTGGGCGATGTGCTCCAATATGATTGATGGCTTTCTGCTCAACATAGCAGGCTAAGCTGCGTGAGTCTTCTCCCTGTGATGCTGAATGCTAGAGAAGCAGGTCTTGTGGGCTGGTTGGAGAGGGTGCTGGCCCTAGCAAGGCTGGGCGCCTCTTCACAACTTTGGCTGCCCTTGCTGAGCGTGAGGCCTCCTGCCTTCTGTCAGCAGGGCATGGTTTAAGGTTCAGTTGGTTTTGAAGAGCAGGAGATAAGAAATGGGTTTGGAAGTGGGAAGTTGATAAGCTGGCTCAGTAATTGCCAAAACCTGTTAGCAATTAGGGTACATACTGTTTTATTTGGTTAAGTGGAAGTCTTGGGTATTTATCTCAGACTATCTAAACAAAATGTAAAATATGTATCTGTTTTTATTTCAGTGTTAAATGTTCCAGAGAATTTTATTTTAAATTGTTGCAAAAAACAACGTATGGTAGCTTAAAAAAACATTGAACAGTATAGAAATGTTAAGAATGAAAGGTAATAGTTTCCTTCTTGTATCTGTTTGCGTATGTTAGTTTTTCCGTGTACATATGTATATTCTCCCAGTGCTGTTTTACATGGGACATTGCATAATGTTTGCTCTTGGCTCTCGTTGTTAGAAGTAATGTGTCTTGTGAAGGTCACTTCCTGACCCTGGTTTTGTGCGGAGCACCGTGTCAGCTAAGCATATGCCACAGGCCTTTTGTGAAGTGGTGCAGCTTTGCTTGTGAAGTTTAAAGTCCGTGATGAATGCAGTTTGGTAGCTGTGGGAACAGAGACAGAGTTTGGTAACAACTGTTGTTTTGGCTTTTGAAGTTACATGTTTATTGTATTAACAGTTGTCCATGTTCATGTTGCCGGCTGTGCACACTGTAAATTTCTGTGACATTTGAAAATGTTTTTATTTTCCTTTAGAAAAAAACCTGCAAAAATGTCTCTTTATCCATCTCTTGAAGATTTGAAGGTAGACAAAGTAATTCAGGTATGTTTGCTTTCAGTTTTAAAAATTACTTCATAATGTGTTCACTTATGAACTGAAATGGGAAGCATGCATTTGTTGGTGTAGTTGTACGTCTGTTTAGGTCTGTTGTAGACTAAAACGTTACAAGAAGACTAGAAATTCTTTATTATTTCTCTATATCCATCAGCCCTGGCATAGTATTTCTTTTTTAGATAAACAAAACTGTGTGTGTGTGTGTGTGTGTATGTGTGTGTGTGTGTGTGTGTGTGTGTGTGTGTGTGTACCACAGACATGTGAGTGCAGACTCCTGTGAGACCAGAAGAGGTCTCCCTGGAAGCTAGAGTTAGAGGTGGTTGTGCACTGCCAGGCTCCTGTGCTGGGAACAGAACTTGGGTCTGCTTCAAGAGTACTGTACTTCTCCACCTTAACTTCTGAGTCGCCACTCCAGCCAGATAGTATTTCTTTAAAATTTGTTTTACAATCTTCAGAGGGCTTAATTTCTTAGTACAGTTTAAATTGCATATAGCTCATATAAGTTGGAGTGTATAATATGCATACCCACCTTAGATAGTTGTAGTTTTATGTAAAGTTGGTGCAGTTTTCTTGATACCACCCTCAGGTGAAAGGAGAGTGAACAGAATAGAAATAGCAGCTCAGCTGTCCTAGGGACTGACCTAGTGGCACTGGGTGGGGAAATTGCTTCGTAGACAGTTTTCCAGGAAGGCTATTGAAATGTGGCTTTTAGCATCTGAAGTGTGCAGTTGAGCTGCCCAGGAGGGATGATTTTAAGCTGTGAGCAGCATGCTCTGTCATTTTAAATGGATGCCGTTTCTTTCTGTAGTGTTCAGTCTTCCCCCTCTGGTAATTTTCACAAAGTTCATCTGAACATGTACTTTTTTCAAAAAGCTTTTATCTGAAATATTCACCCTAAAACAATTAATATTACATTAAGGGTTAGCACACAGATTGCAAAGAATAATCTTTGTCCATGTTTTTCTTAATGGCTGTGTATGGAATTGAACTTAAATTAACCACAGTTGACTTTTAGTAGAGCGTTTTCACTTTGAAAATACAGAAGGCAGTTGATGTTGGCGGATGTTTTTCTGTTAAAAACTTCAGTTTATGTCAGCTGACCCCTTTAAGAGAAGCAGGTTCCTTTAGAGGACCTTCAGTATTCAGAGCAGAGAGCTAGCTGCTGGGAGACGGAATCGGGCCAGGTGGAGGTGGGGTATGGCTCTTCTGTTCCTACTAGATTTCAGACATTCCTAGTCCAGCCTCTTGGACTAGTTCTGCTTCGTCATCTAGGTGAGTGACTGGTGTGTTTTTATCTTGAGACACCCTGGCAAGAAGTTACAGAGGAGTGCAACACTCCTTCTTTTTGTCTGGCTCTTTCCACCCCAGCAGTGAACTGGCAGTTCATATTTTCTAAGTGATTTTATAGTAGCCATTAAGCCATGGCTTTTAGCACTACATGATCAATCCTAGAACTATTTTCAGTTCCAAACTCTTAACAGCCTATGCTTGTCTGGTATGCATGAAGCCCTGGATTCAGTCCATCCCCAACATTAAACTGAGCAGAGTGGCACATGCCTATAATCCCAGCACTTGGGAGGTGGAGGCATGAGAATTAAGAGCTGATGGTAATACAATATTCAGCTAAATGGGGAATTTGAGGCCAGCCTGTGTTACATTAAACTTTGTCTCCAATACCAAGAGAAAGCACATACAGTTGATTTATTTGCAGGAGATTGCTAAGCATTGACTATAAATAACATGTATCATATAAATAAGTGGTGTCATTCAGTTTTTAAGGTACTCCTAAAATTTTTCATTTATAGGTTTCCTTTGGAAAGTAAATGGTTGCTGAAGTATTTAAAATGAAACTTTGAGTAAAACTTCAGTTGTTCATTTCTTTGGGAAGTTCTAGATATAACTTATAAATCATATAAGAAAGATATGTATTTATGATATTGATAGAATTTTCTTTTCCAGGCTCAGACTGCCTTCTCTGCCAGCCCTGCCACCCAAGCAGTTTTGGTGGATGTTTCTGCTGCTTACCCTCCAGATGGAAGTAGGTTCATACTTTGGGCTCATTTTCTTTGGACAGAAATACATACAAAGCCCCCCCCCCCCCCCCGAAATTCAGAACCTAGGATTTTGACATGTTATATGAATTTGTGATTAATGATTTAGTAGCAATAAGGAAAAATGGTTTACTAAAGAACTAACCTGTATAATCAAGAGAGTGATCTCTGATTATGAAGGTGTGTTTTAGGGCATAATTAAATTGTATTTTATTTGGACTCATAGGCCTTAACACCGTCGGTTCATTAACGGGAAAGCACTCTTGCATGGAGCTAAGCTTTCCTGACTGCTGTAGCAGCTGGCAGACACTGAGCTGCTTCCTTTCACCTTTGCCAGGGAGCTTGGGAAGCTTCTGACTAGCTCCCATTGGGTCTCACATCAAATCTAAGAGTTACTCTCCAGACTCCATACTGATTCAGGGGCTTCAGGACAGTGCTTTAAGACATTGGGATACAAAGTCAATAGTAAATTCCTAAGTTTCTGTGGCCTTTCATCTTCTGCATGGCCATCTAACATTATTCTTTGGAGTGAATCTACTCTGAAGTCAAAGTAGATCATAGGAAAAGATTTTAGAAGTAGCACACTTCTAAAAATGTTAAATATTGTTAATGTTTAAAAATTCTGTTTGCGTGACTTCATTGGACTATGGCTGCCATTCTTAAAGTGGTAGGAAACTGAGCAAATTCACAAGCTTTGCCTTTTTCTCCTGTTAGGTGAGAGGAACCGTCACGTCTCATAGCTGTTCATGGAGTGAGTTGAGCAGTTGTGACAGTGAATACGTTGGGTTGTTTTGAACAGAAGAATTCATGCCATAATCCCCAAATTTCTAATGCATAGGGTTATCTTAAACAGAAAGGGCAAGATCATTTATTTAGAAAAGTAATTTTTACCTTTGAGTAGTCACCCCTCTGTATTCTCTACTTCTGTCTAAATTTTTTATCTGTACTGTGAACGTGCAACAGCCATTAGCGTTGGGTGATTGTGTATGATAGTATCCAGCAGGGGTCACAAGTTGACAGCAGGGTTTGCACAGGTCTGCTGATGGCTAGAAGGCCTTCTTTTCTTTCTACTTATTTCAACTTTAAGCCTTGCTGTCTAGCCCTGGCTGGTCTCAGGTCTGTGGCAGTCCCCCTGCTTCTGCCACATGACTAGAGCTCTGGCTTGTAGTCATCCCCACCAGCCAGCTTCAGACCATGTTAAATGAGGGACTTGAACACCTGCAGATTATGAACCCAGTGCTTTGGCCACAAAGGGATGACTGCATAGGAAAGCCCAGACTATCTCAGATGTATTTATATTTTAGGGCTTTCACATTAAACATTTTATGGATCTTTTAAATATGTCTAAATCTTTGTACCTTAAATGTGATTTTTTTTTTATAAAATACAGTAAGTCCATAGTAAGTTATTATTTTGAATATTCTGCCAATGCCTTTTTCCTCATTTGTTTATATTAGATCTCTATCCTAAACTGTATCCAGAGCTCTCCCAATACATGGGATTGACTTTAAATGAAGAAGAAATATGTACAAATATGCCCATGGTCTCTGGAGCACCAACCCAAGGGGTATGTACAGTATAATTTTGAATTCTATAAAATGCTCTTTATATGTAGATGTAAACTCTTTTATAGGGAACTTACATATTTAGAACATTAGTGTTGACGTCTCCGATTTTAGATTTTTCTTTTGTTTGTTTGTTTTTTGAGACAGGATTTCTCTGTGTAGCCCTAGATGTCCTGGAACTTACTCTGTAGACCAGAGAGCTGGTCTACCTGCCTCTGCCTCCTGAATGCTGAGATTAAAAGCATGCACCACCACGCCCAGCCTGATTTTAGATTTCTTTATAGATGTATTTCTGAACATTGTTGCCCACTGTTGGATTATTAGGTCTTTGTCTCTCTTTTGTCTTTTGCATTTTGTCCTTTCCGAAAACATTGTGGTTGGGCCTCTGCCCTGTGTGCTTGTTTTCTCCTTTCTAGTTGTATTACTGCATTGAGTTTTGTACTTCCGACCTCAACTGTTCAGTTTTTTCTTCCATAGCTCAGCAATTCCTACTTCAGACAGTATTGCAGTGAGGATAGTTAGTCATGGGAAGTATATATCTGCCATATTATTTTGCTCACAATTTTATTATTCCTCTTATAATTAGAAGCCAAGCTTCTTGTAATTAGACTGAGGTGCTAGGCTTACATATAACATATAGCACTTGATACGATTATAGTTACATACTTCATGACTGAATCTACTTCTCTTTTGCCATAATGCCACTGTTTAATACAGTACGTAGCATTTATTTATTGAAATTTCAATATTTATTGAAAACTTACTTGGATTAGTCAGGATCCAGTTGAAAACAAGAGTATTTCAACTGAGGTAATTTTAAGAAATTAGATAGTCAGAGATTTCCAAAGGAAAAAGTAGAACCAGTTAGAACTATAGGGAGCCAGCTGCTGTCCTGGGATAGAGTGGACAAGGTGCTTAGGGTGGAGTCTGCTGCAGCTTTGACCTTGGGAAGCGTTTCTGGTAGCTGCAGCCCCCTGAGGGGTTGGGTGAATTGGTAAGAGGTGGCTCAGTACCTCTCTTGCAGAGGAGCTCCAGAGAATCTGACGACCTCTCCTGACTCCCTTGGGCAGCCACACAAGTGCCAAATACTCAGAGATGCACATATAGATAATTATATAAAAGTAAATCTTTAAAAGGAGGTATGGAGAAACAAAGGTTAACTGCTATATTTATAGAAAATTTATCTTCTCATATCGGAAAAAAAAACCCAATTATAGGTATTCTTTAATGCTGAGGCTCCGGCTAGTGTGTCTGACCTCCTTTGCCCAGGTCTGCACTTTGATCCCTTTAATGTAATGAGCACACCAGGGCCCCTCCATGTGTACATTTCTGGCCTCGAAGGTAACCTGAAGTTTCCTTTAGAAGTATCTGCATGTATAAGGCTCTTTGGGGTGCTCGTTTATTTTTCTATCATTTTGTTATATTTAATTTGTTCTGGAGATTACTATTAACTCTTCCATGTAGTGACCAGTTCATTTCACATACCATATATTTTTTGTTTTTGTGTTCCATCTAGTTGTTTTCTCCCCCAGCTTTATTAAAATTATGTATATTGAAGGTGTACAATGTATTACATATTAATTTATGTACGTTGTGAAATGGTCCCACAATCAAGCCAATGAATATATCCCCCTAGAGTTACAACTTTTAGTATGTAGTTATAACACTAGCAAGTTCAGTTACACGGTATTAACAGCATGGTTACTGTGCTGTTCATTATAGCCCAGAATTACTTTATCATTGAAAGTCTGTGTATCTCCCCATTTCTCCTCTGCCCACCCCTTACCCCACAAGTATCCTGCTCTGTACTTCTGAGACTCTGTATTTATTGTTTTCATAGTAAGAACAGACTATACTGTCATTCTGTCTCTGACTTATTTCCTTTAGTGTAAGTCCTCCAGGGTCATCCATACTGTACAAATGCCCATGTTTTTATGGCTGGAGTAATATGCCATTGTGTATTTTTTTTATTCATTTATCTGTTGACAGACACTTTGTTTCTAAGCTTTGGTCACTATGAATTATGCTGCAGTGAACATGGGAATGCAGGTATCCTTGGGATATAGTGATTTTATTTCCCTTTTGATATTTGCCCAGAAGTGGGATTGACACATGGCAAATGTGTTTTCATTTTATGAGGATCCTCCATATGGTTTTTCATAATGCTTATATTAAGTACGTTTGGTGTATGACAGTGCACAAAAGTTTACCAACACATCTGTCTTTTTGGTAGATACATTGTGAGGTGGTAATGTCATCTTCTGGTTTTGATTTATATCTGCTAATGATAAATGATCCCTTTCACATACCTATGAGACTTTTGTTATCTTTGGGAAAAATGTCCTATGTAGGCTTTTTTGCCTATTTTTTAATTACTTGCTTTTTTGCTGTTGAGTTTTGAGTTCTTTATACATCTGGATATTTGCCCCTTAATACATGATTTGTAGATAACTTCTTCATTCCCATGGGTTGCTCTCAGTTTGCTGAATGCCTCTTTTGCTGTGAAGAACATAACATGTTTTGAGATAGGGTCTTTGTAGACCATGGTGGCCTTGAACTTAGAGATATACCTACCTCTGTTAGGATCAAAGGTGTACACCACCATGCCTGGTCCCAGCTGTGAAGAACCTTTTTAAGTTTGATGTAGTCTTACATATTTTTGCTTATGCTTCTGGTGTGAAAAATTTTTTAAAAATCATTGTCAAATATATATATATATATATATATATATATATATATATATATATATATATATAATTGAATGAATAGTGTGAATGTAACCTATGAATACCACAAATGTGATTATATCATGAGTATAATTAATGAATATCATGAGTGTAATTTAAAAAATAAAAAATCATTGTCAAGATTAGTATTAAAGAGATTTGTCTTGCGTTTTCTGCAAATCTGAACAGTTAAGCCTTTTGAATCCATTTGGAGTTGGTTTGTATGTTTGGTATAAGGTCAGCCCCAGTTCCCCTGCCCTGCATTGGACGCTTCAGTTTTCCCAGTCCCATTGTACATTCTTGACCTAAGTCCTTGATCATATTAAGTTTAAGTTGGTAATTTTATGATTATACCACAGAAATTCTCTGGAAAATGCATGTTGCAAAAATCCTGAGTGACCTCTTGGTTCTAGGAAAATATCTTCAAAATGAAGGTGAACGAGCATAGTTGTTGGTGACAGGGATGTTTTCTGAGAAATGGTTCATGTGTTGCTTTTTTTTTTTTTTTGGTTTTTCAAGACAGGGTTTCTCTGTGTAGTTTTGGTGCCTGTCCTTGATCTCACTCTGTAGACCAGGCTGGCCTCGAACTCAAGAGATCCTGGCTCTGCCTCTCAAGTGCTAGGATTAAAGGTGTGCACCACCACTGCCCGGCTCATGTGTTGCTTTCAATGCTGTGGCAGCTTCATGTAGTGTACTTACCCAGCCTGAGGTCTTATGACCTCATTTGACAATGCAGTCTTTAGAGATTGCTGCCACTTAAGTGTTCTCTGATAGAGGTAGTTCGGCAGCAGATGATGATTCATACACAAGAGTGCCAGTTGAGTTAAAGTAACAAGCCTGGAGCAAAAAGTCCATGAGTCTTATCTATCCAGGGATAATGGAGTAAACTGCTAGAGGACCGAAGAAATGAAAACCAGTGCCATTATTGTAGAAATCAACTTCACTGGGGGGTCTTATTTTTGGAGCAATATTTCTTAGAACTAGAACTGAGCATGCTCCAGTTTTCTGTCGATTACTTTCAGGGAAAGTGCTTCTAGACACTGACAGATTATGTATTGTTCCAGCAGTTGGTAACAAGACCATCCAGTGTGAACTATATGGTAGCACCTGTGACAGGCAACGATGCTGGAATTCGAAGAGCAGAAATTAAGCAAGGGATTCGTGAAGTCATTCTGTGTAAGGATCAAGATGGAAAAATTGGGCTCAGACTTAAGTCAATAGATAATGTAAGTATTTTTATTTCAGAAATATTAACATCAGACAATTAGAAATGAAAATAGTTTGGCTAGCTGTAACAACACATCTACAGTGAGGAATATTACAAATCTACTGACTTAATTTTCCACTTCCAAGTGGAGACAGCCTGTGCTGGAACTTGTAAGCAGATCACCATGAATGAGCTTTTCTTTTTTATTCTCTTTACTGAAATATGAATGATGTCACTAGCTTTACATAAACCCTATGACAGAGTTTGTATGGTAGAATTCTGGGCTTGGCATAGGGCAGCATATGTGAAAGCAATGGAAAAATTGACAGTGAGAATTGGGTGTGCATTTTTAAACTAAGTGATAATTATTTAATTTGTGAGATGCTTTTGCAAAGTTGGTTGTTCTTTCTGTCTGTAAAACTTTAACTTGATGACCATTTGTGAACAAGTTCTTTGTAATTCAGGCAGTGAATCCCCTTGGCACACTAAAGACATGAGACCAGGTTTCCCAGATACATTTTAAAATGTTATAGACATGGTGGGTCTTATAAACCTCAGTTTATGATTTTCTTTTTTTATAATTAGTGTCTTTCTGGATTCTGTTTCAGTCTTAAGACTCCTTAGCTCAGTGAGTCCAACTTTCTACAGACAAAATAAGTATGGCACACTGTTGAGCTGAATGATGCTGGTCTTGGCAGGAAATGCCAGCACCACCTTTCTACTCAACGGGCTGAGAGCATGGTGTGTGTAGCCCTCAACACATGTCCATTGTGCTTGTTGTAAAGCCTTGACCTCACTGATGTTCTCCTTCTCTTGCGTGCCTGCAGGATACTGCAGCAGAGATTCTCCGGGCCCATTCTCGTTTGGCACCATTCTAGTTGGTGTGGTGAGGCGCTGCCTGTGCATAGCACCTCATGGCAGAAATCCTGTCTGCCCATCTTAGATTGTAGGGAAGGCCTAGCCTTATAGATGTGTCTGCACATCCCTAGCTTTCCTTTTACGTTTGTCCATTTGGTTCAACATCTGATTGAATTTACATAAGTATCAATGTCTGTGTGAGTTAGTTGTTAGAGGTACCCTTCTGAGTTTCATAATGGATTATTTATAAGCATTCATGTTATAGTTAACATGTTTATCTTTTTAGCTTGTTTAATCTCGGCTGTATTGATATTTTAAGAGATGTGGAAAGTGGTATTTGAACTAAAAAAATGGAATTATTACCCCAGACTATCATTTATTTTTAAAATTTATTTAATTTTATGTTTTGAGTGTTGGCTGCATGTATGTGTGTGCACCACATACACGCTTGGTACCCTCAGAGGTCACAAGGTGATACAAGATCCCCAGGAACTGGAGTTAGACATGGTTGTGAGCCACCATAGTGGTGCTGGGGACTGAACCTGAGTCCTCCTGTATATATACTTAAGCAGGAAAACAACTCACCAGACATGCAGTGCTTGGTGTGATCAGAACCTGCAGTGTAGAGGTTTGCATTGGGCAAAGTTGCTCGTTCCTGTAACTTGACTCTACGCAGGGTGATGTGACCAAGGATGCTCAGGTAGGTCCCGACTGAGATCTGTTTATTTTTATTTGTTTGGGGGTATTATTGCTTTAATAAAGTTTTGTTTCTTTTTAAGAAATGACTTGACACTCGGACAGTCCTAGGAGGATTTATCATCAGCCACTTTCTTGGTCACAGCAGTGGAAAATGATAACTTCCTTTCTTCTTATCTAGGGTGTATTTGTTCAGCTAGTCCAGGCTAATTCCCCAGCCTCCTTGGTTGGTCTGAGATTTGGGGACCAAGTACTCCAGATCAATGGCGACAACTGTGCGGGTTGGAGCTCCGATAAGGCACACAAGGTGCTCAAGCAGGCATTTGGAGAGAAGATCACCATGACCATTCGTGATAGGTGAGCTGTGACCCAACAGTGAAAATGGAGATTCAAGTACACTTTGGTTTTCATTTCAGTGTTCTGCAAATACAGCTTTCTACTTTTGCTTTTTTTAAAGAAAATGTTGATTCATTACAGTCATGGAGTTGCTGCAGTTGTGTGCTACAGATTTTTCTAACATAGATTTTTATAGAATTCTGCTTTTGCATATATTCTTTACTGCACTTTATGGGACTCTGTCCGCTGGGCAGTAATTTTCCTGTCTGTCTCTCTAGAAAGGATGTGTATGCTAGAGGAGTAACTGACATGGTAAAGACGCCGTGGGCTCACGCTGCAGCCCACTGCTTAAGCATCCTTACCAGGGCCCGTTGTCACGAGGACTGAAAGAGACACAGAGTTCCCAAGAACTCAGTTTTGAAACCAAATCTGGTCTCTGGGGTGGTTGTGCAATTAAGTAAAAGAGGATGAATCGTTCTGCATGGTGGGTAGTCTATTTTTATCTTAAAATGACATTGGTCTAAAAAATTTTATTAAATTCCTAAATATATCAAAAATTGAAAATGGAAAAGTCTTATAATTTTTTTTTTAGTCTGTAAGCAGAATTTCATAAAGTTGGACCAGGGATGGTTAAGAGTACACACTGTTCCCAGAGGACCCAAGTTGGGAAGGGCACAACTGCCTATAACTCCAGCTCCAGGGGCTCCGACGACACCTTGTTTCTTCATAGGCACCTGCACTCACATGCACAGACCCACTTATGTCTTTTTTTAAGAAATGTTAATGTTGCAAATAAAAAAAAAAATCACATGTTGAAATTAGCCAGATCGAAAGACTGTCTCAGTGAATCTCTATACAGAGTAGCTATTTGGAACAGAAGCTGTGGAGCTTCACATTGGATTTTATATTTTCACTGTGGAATATATTTTCTGACACCCACCACCATAAATAAATCCATGAGAGTTAAAATTAGTAAAAATAATTTCATATATTCATTTGTAACTAGTGTTCACTACCTGAATTCAGTCCTTTCTCATGCCCTAATATTTACTCTTCCTTGTTCTTTTTCTGTTATGTCATGTGGGCCTTTGCTAATATAAATATATATATATATTTCACTGCCTAGGTCCTGCATATAAAGAATGTGCTTATTTTCTAAGATTTTGTTACTTTGAGTAATAGTATAAGTCCATTTTTCTTGCAACTTTTATGAATGCATTTTTCTTTAGAGCTGAATACTAGTCATTTATTTTTACATACACACACACACATACACCCATATATACATTTTACCCATTTATCTGTTAATGAACATCTAGGTTAATTCTAGTTCGTTGCTATAGTGAGTAAGTAGCACAGAGTACAGGGCATATGTATCTGCAGTAGGGTATGAAGTCTCTGGGTGTATGCCTAGGAGTGAAGTAGTGGGATCATGTGGTAGTTCTATTTTTAATTGCTTGAGAAACTTCCAAACATTTCCACAATTGGTGTATTAATTTGCAGACAGACACATAGATCCCATTTTGATAATAGCCATTCTGACAAGTTAGCTAATATATTCCAAAGTAGTTCTAATTTGCATTTCCTTGGTGGCTAGTAATACTGAACTTTTTTTTGAGACAGGTTTGTGTAGCCCTGACTAGAACTCGCTCTAGATCAGGCTGGCCTGGAACTCACAGAGATCTGCCTGCTTCTGCCTCCCCGAGTGCTAGGATTAAAGGCATGCACACCACTGCCTGGCTTGTGGTCCATTTTTATTTTTGCACAAAGTGAAAGAATCTAATTTCATCCGTCCGCGTCATTTCTTGATTAGTCTTCTTACTACGTTTTTTGCCTTCATTGCCAAAAATTACATGGGCATAGCTTTACCACCTTATTTATGGGCCCTCTTTCTGTTCCATTGATCTTCTGTCTGTTTAATGCCAGCACCAGACTTTCTTTATGACTATAGCTATGGTATGATCTGTGGTTGAGTATTGTAAAACCCCAACAAATGTTCTTCTTTAGATTGCTTTGGCTATTTGTGATCTTTTAAGGTTCCAAATGAATTCTTGAGGGTTTTTTTTTTTTTGTTTATTTTTTCCTAAAACTTTGAAATCTGATATCAGAATTTTAATAGGTATTGCATTAAATGTGTAAATTAATTTTGGTGTAATATAGCTATTTTTACAATATTCGGCCAGTCCAGTTGCATGGATTTTCCATCATCAACTATCTTCTGTGATTTCCTTTTTCACTCTCTTGAAGTTTGTACTGGAGAGAGGTCTTTCACTTCTTAAATAATTTTAAACATTTTGCATAAGAGAAGTTTTTTTTTTATAAGTGGGACCAATAGGAAGATACAGCTACAGAATTTCATAATGTGAACAAACCAGGTGGCCTTAAAATCTTAAGTAACACTATGGCAGAGTTGCAGAACATCAGCATGGATTACACTGCATGGCAGCATCTGAGATAGATGCTCATGGCCTTTGTAATAGTAGTTTGTGCCTCCCTTACAGTCAGGCTTGAAGAATCCTCTCATTGCTTCTCTGGTGGCTTTTTTGTTTTTGTTTCTGTTTTTTTTTTTTTTTTTTTTTAAATTTCTTACCACAGATTAGAGCAGACAGCTTTGTCTATAATCCCAGCACTTGAGAAGATTGGATTGCATATAATGAGACCCTGTCTCAAACCAATAAAGCTGACATGATGTTTCAGTGGGTGAGGCATTCACAACTAGGCCTGATGACCTGAGTTTGATTCTCAGAACTCATGTGGTGGACAGAACTGACTCCTGCAACTTAACCCATATACATGCACCTGTGCACATACAATCAATAAATAGTGTTTTAAAATTTAAATGCCCTAAGATCAGTTGGCTCCCAGAAGTATTGAAGGTATTCAGTGATTTAGTTTAAAGCCATCTCGTTGTTAATGCAAAATATGGTGAACTGTAAGGAAAAATGTATTGATATAATGATAACTCCACAAAGCACTCTGTTCTGTTTTCTCAAACTTAACAGAAGGATATCTTGATTAGCAAGTCAGTCAAATCATGAGATGAACAAAAAGGCTGCTGAAGTGTCCCATGTGTCGAGTCAGAGTCATAGTAAATTATTAGAAACAGCACTTACTGTAACAAAATACTGAATTTAAAGCTTCAATCTAACCCAACCCTTATGCTTACAGGCCCTTTGAGCGGACCATTACTATGCATAAGGACAGCAGCGGGCATGTTGGTTTTATCTTTAAAAGTGGAAAAATCACATCCATAGTGAAAGATAGTTCTGCTGCCAGAAATGGCCTTCTCACCGATCATCACATCTGTGAGATCAACGGGCAGAATGTCATTGGCTTGAAGGTAAGGAATGCACTGGACCCTGGTTTAGAAAACACTTAGGTGGTATGACTTCGGCGGTGGCCTTCAAACACTGAAACTTGGTGGGAGGTAAGTGTAGCAACTGGGGCCCTGGCTAGCTAGCAGTGCTCGTGGACCATTGCGGAAATAACTCTGGGATGGTACGGGGAATTCTCTTTCCCATAATGAGGTGGCTAAACTGATTTCTGGCATCCCTCAAGCTATAATTCTGTGGAAACGGGCAGGGAAATTTTTAGACATTCGAATGGGTGAATGTCCAACTTTTTTCAGTCCAGAAATATAGAAAAGGAATAAGTCTTGGTATATATTAATACTTTGTTTTTATACATTTTGATCTGCAAAGTTTTTGTGGGCTTGTTTGTAGACGGTCTCTCTAAATAGCCCTGGCTGTCCTGGAACTCACTATGTAGGCCATCCTGTTCTCTAAGTCTGAGAGATCTGCCTGCTTCTCAAAGGCATGTGAAACCCGGCTCGGCTTATAAATTCTTGAATTAAGACTATCTTAAAATCTAAAGGTTTTAAGTAAAACTTTAATTCATAAATTCTAGAATCAGTTGACTGTATATGGGGCAAGCTATCCATTCTCAAGTAAGGAAAGGATTTTATTCAGTATCTTCAACTTTGTTACCAGCTTAAGAAACGTATGTCAGTAAAATTAAAATTCAGACATACCAGGGATTGCAACTCTAGAGATATTAGCATGAGAACAGCAAATATAGTGAGTTTTTTTTTTTTTAACCTAACAATTACAGTTTCATGTTTATTAAATAAAGCCTCAGTGAAATTCAATTCTATTCTGTTTCATTAGGACTCTCAGATTGCAGACATACTGTCAACAGCTGGGACTGTAGTCACCATTACAATCATGCCTGCTTTTCTCTTTGAACACATTATTAAACGGTAAGTGGACAGCTCTACTTTATGCTTGTGGTCACCTGACATAAATGTAAACACTACTTTCAGTCTGCAGTTCTGCTTTATAGAAATCTAGTCATGGTGGCTGTGACGGGGATTTCCTGCCTGTGAGATATGAAGAGTGGCCGTTGCTGTTCTTCCCAGTGTCTCTCAGGAGGTAGAGAGGTGCATGATGCTTGCTCTCTGTCCTCTGGAACGGAGGAACGTAAAGTCCATGAGAGTTGACAAGGGCCAGCAAGGGGTGACTCTGCCCAGAGCTTTTCTGCTCCTCTCTTCCTTATAGTTGTTACCATGGTATCTTGGAAACTCTTCATTCAAAATCCTGATACAGCACGTGAAAGTGAGACTTGGAAGATACATAAGCATAACTGTTGTAATGAAATCTTTGTCTATATATTTGGCTTTTGGATAGAATGCAGCTAGCTACCCTGGTGGGGGGGGGGAAGTAGGAAGGAAAAAAAAATAGTTGTTCTGTAGTCTTTTTTTCTTTTTTAACTGTTGGTAGGTCCATTCTCCCCCCTTTTCTTCTGACTCATCATAGCCTTGCTATTTTAATTAAACTGCCAGTCTTAATATAAAGGACTCACACTGTCTCTAGCATATCTACCCTGGTACAGATGTCTATTCTTCCTGGACAGTCTCAGCCAACTAATTCAGTTATCAGTTCCTTGACTTTGAGCTCATTGAAAGACCTTTTCTTCCCCTCAGGCTCATCAATGATAATAGTGCTAAACTGGAATTGGGGTTGTCTTGGATTAACATGGCATTTTTGCACGTAAGTCATCACTTATATAACGAGTGGCTTTCTTGTAGGATGGCACCAAGCATTATGAAAAGCCTGATGGATCACACCATTCCTGAGGTTTAAGAACCTGTACAACATACACAGCTGAATGTTTCCAGTTTTCTTCTTCGGCAACTTCTATATTTTGCATATGAAGCTTTCCCGGAGCCAGGGAGAATATGCTGCATGGGGACCTGTCTATCTTCATCATGGCTGGAAACCTCACTCTATCTGATGTCTTCTGCAGATTTTAAGATAGGTGTAGCCTTATCCTGGTTTTACAGATGTGAAACTTACTGACTTTCCTAGAATTGTTTCTCTACTGGAAACCTGATGTTTTTATAAGCCATTGTGGTTAGGATGACTGGTGTAGTCTTAGCTGTGTGTGAACCTTTGTCCTAGATAAAGCACAGTGCTAGTCGTGTGCTTCAGTTCTGTGGCATACTTGGATTTTAGAACATCAGCATAGAACATTGAGGATGATTGCCTTTGATAGTTATTTTTTAAGTTTTCTCCGTATGTGTGTAGAATTCCAGTTAATCAACACTGGTTTCATTCCACAAAAGCATTATACAGTGTGTGTAGTTTGCAAGAGACTATCATGATTGTCACTAAATTTTAACTACCTTCACTTACTATGCTTCAACTGTCGCCTTAACTACAGTAAGCATTTAGAATAAAAGCCAAAATAGAATTATTGCTGCCTTCTGAGACCTGAGATGTTAGCTCTCTATCTAGCTGGTAGATGCTAGCCCCAAGCAGCTTACTGGTAAAGCAGAGCTGCCTAGTTGTGTGGAGATTTTCTAGTCACTGCATAAAGGAAACGCCTAAAAGTTGCCGTAATGCTTTCTGAAAAACAAATCGCTATATATTTCATGTAAAAGTTGTTATATAAACAGAACAAATCTTGGAGTTTCCTTTTCATTTGTAGATTATTAAGTGGGCAATATTTAATTTGGCATTTGAATCCTAACATTATGTAACTTAGCTACCTTGGGTAGTCTTAGAATGTTTCCCTAGCCATTTTAATTTGTTCCATTTTTCTGACTCCGTCCTCTAAACAAAAATGGCAATGACACTTTATCTTGATTTTTTTCTTCTTGGCTTATGCCTCTCCTAGTATTTTATCTGATATTATCCTAGTAAATGTATAAAAATGTTAAACTTTTGTCTGTCTGTTATTCCTTCGGTCCTTTCATATCCACAGTCTCTGAGAACAGCCATAGAGCTGTGTCTGGAAATACACTTGCTTGGGAGCCCTAGATGGCCAGACTGGTGGCCCCGTTCACCCTCTACACTTGTAGGTGATGAAGGAACCTACTGAGACTGCTGCATCTCTGGTGAAATCAGAGACCACACACATGTATTCAGTAATGCTTAAAACTGACTTTCAAGTTTCTACTACTTCGGTCTGGTTTGGGAATCTTCCCTCTTAACCACACTATAAAAATACTTTCAATAGCACAGAAAATTTGTAATCATATGGTTGCTATTCAGAGATTAAATAAAAAGGAAGTCATTGCTATTGCTACATAGCTTACCTTGTTGGAAATTTACATTTCCCAGTTTACCTACCTTACTGTCTGGACTTGGTTCTGAAGGTAGGCCCAAAAGAAATGGAATTATATTTGTCATTAAGTATCATTTTGTAGAAGGATTAATATTTGTAATTCTTAAAAGAGATTATTTAAATAAAAGGAAAAATTCTTTCATTACAGAAAAATATTTTTAATGTAGAAAAGATGAACATTAGTAGCGTAATGAAATATAAACCGTTACTATACACAGTAACAGACTTACTGTTATAAGAACTGCTATTCCTCCCTTAGATTCTTAGAATCTGGGCACACAGCACTGTAGAAAGGCAGCAGCAGTCCATGAAAACACATCCAAGAACCTTGTGACAACCAGGCAACTTGGATCAGAGGCTCCTGCACTGCTTCTCGGAGAACTGAGCTGCCAGTGCTGCCCGATGGTCTCAGTCCAACGGTTATTTCTTCTTGTCCTTTACCACCCAGTACAGTCTTCTGTCATCACATGTGACAGTCCTCTGTCTAAAAAGAATGTTCTTGCCCGTAATGCTGCCATATTTTTATCTGCCTTAACAGATGACAAATGGCTTTGAATGAAGTCACCATGATTTAGGAAGTTGAAACCACAAATTCTTCATGTGGTGAAACTTCTAAGTACTATATCATTGCACATTCACCAGTTAAAAGTTTGGTTTAAAAATACATTAAATAGAATTGAACTTAATGGAGAGGAAAAGGCACTTAATACTGCAATTTCCAAAACATAATTTGTCTGTCTTCCCCTCCTGTGATGATACTGCTACACTGTTCGTTCATCCATATGCATGTCACGGCACCTGAAAGACAGGGAGGCAACCAAAGTAGACTCGGTGACTGCATGCTGACTGCCGTACACTTACCAAGATGCCATCATTATTCCTTGTCATTGTATAACAAAAGCTGTCTAGTTTAAAAGCACCCACTTCTATAGAGAACTTGAGAGGAATGAAACCAATTCAATATGAATCTAAAAGCAACATGATTGATGCCAACACACACCTTGGCAAATGGTATAAGAAAAGTAAAGAGATTTTATGGGAAGGGAAATGAGTAGCCTGTGACCACGACTGCAGATTTATGCCTTTTCCATGGAAAGATTAACAGATGAATTGCAACTGTTAAAAAACCCACTGAACTGAGGGGGAAAGCATAGCTACATAATTTTAAGATAGATGTCTAAGAAGAAATAAAGCATATGAAATTATATGACAAGAAAAGAGAGTGAAGGTGTCTCACAGTGGGAAGATGCAACGGTTAAAACAGCCCTGCAAATGTAAGCGGATGACATTGAGTCTTCCAAGAGTCTGCAAATGAAAAGGGGGAGGGAGCAGGGAGCTTTACATGATACTGTATGCTGTGCAATTCTCTCCACATCATGCTTCCGGAAAGATCCATATGGGATTCACCGGCAAACACCCCTCAAGACTGGGATGTAGGAGTTGAGTTTGACACTAGTAGGTAGGAGGATGCCTTAGTTTCCATGGGAGTTTATTTTTCATTGTCTTTTCGTAGCTGCATTATTTTTTAAGAATCAGTTGTACAGCTTTGCCATATTTTTTAGTTCTCTACATGGAAGTAAAAATTTTTTCAGAGGCTAAAATAAATATAAGTCTTCAGGAAACTGAAATACATAACCACTGGCCAATCAGAATGCAAGGGCAATGTTAACAACCCAGAGCACACCTGGGGTCTGCCTACAAGTGTTCCCTGCTAGAAAGGGGCCTGAGTCAGCAACAGCTGCAGTCCACTCACCAGTGTGGCCCTGTATCCGCTCACTGATTTTTGCTCCAAGGAGGTCCCAAACAAGCAGCTCACCAGACCGACTTCCAGATAAGACTGAATTGCCATCCCAGACGAAGCACCTGCAAGCACAATCAGGAGACAGTCTGTCATAAAGGAAGTACGTGACCAGAGGACACGAGCACGAACAAACTGCAGATGTCATCACCGCACTCAGCAGCTGTACCTCTGTGGCTCCCCTGAGGTCATGGAGGAGATGAGCATGCCCGTCTGCACATCAATCACGTTCAGACAGCCGTCTGCTCCCGTGCTGAGGACGTGGCGACTATCTGCCATAAAGACACACAGGAAGCTGCTTCAGAAAGCAGGTCTCATCACTCAGACTTGACTGCTGAATCTACTGCCTACTTCGTTTCCTTGAGCTCCTTGAAGTTTTTGTTTTGTTTTGTTTTACAGTTTCTAAGACTTGTGCTCTTCTCAGGCCTTGTTCCCCAAAGAAATCACATGGCTCTTCCCATGTATCCAGAAATGAACCAGCCTTAGTTATAGGAAGAACCTCTCATTAGTAAGGTATGTTTTACTTTTGAATTTTTAATTTCAGAGTTCTAGCTGAGCTGATATGTTCTATTTGGAAAAGGATAATACTTACCTGGGCTAAAAGCAGCATCACATACTGTCCCTGAATGGCATGAAATCTGGTGTAATAAGGTGGCCGTAGTGAGGTCCCAAATATTCACCATGCCTTCTTTGGTACCAGAAACTAACAGTGTACTTTCAACATTTAAATTGATGGTATTGACCTAAGAAGAAACAGTGATAAATAATTGGCTCAGACTCCTCATTAACTATGCTTTTCCCATGCTCCTTAAAGTATCCACTCACAATGACAAAAATTAAGCTTTACTGTGCAGTGTGTACTGGTACAACTAATACGATTATATTATATTTTAGTAATATCTAATGACCATTTATTTTAAAAAGAAGTAAAATTCTAAGTATGCTAGAAAAATACCCACATTTTTCATTAAGAAAAAACTAAAACAAACTAAAATTCAAGTGGAATCAGAAAAAAACTCCAGATAGCTAAATTAATCCTGAGCAAAAAGAATAATAAGGAAGAGACTATAATTCCAGATTTATAATAAAACAGGGTACTGGCACAAAAACAGACATGTAGACCAAAGGAATACTCAAATATGAGTATTCATAACTACTGTCATCTGATTATTTGATCTAAAGGCAAAAAATATATCCTGGAGGAAAGACAGCATCTTCTATAAATGGTACTGGCAAAATTGGATGTCTACATGTAGAAGAATGAACTTAGAACTATATCTGTCCTGCTGTACAAAAATTAGATCCAAGTGGGTCAAAGACCTCAATTTTAAATCTGAAACAATGCTAAAACTGCTAGAAGGAAAAATAGGTAATACCCTATAAGATATAAATGTAAGAAAGGACTTTCTAAACAACTCCATTAGCCAAGGAATCAAGGCCAGCAACTGACAAGTAGGACCTCATAAAACTAAAAAGCTTCCATATAGCTAAGAAAACAATCGACTAGGTGGAGAAAAAACCCACAGAATGGGGGAGAATCTTTGCCAGATACATATCTGACAGAGGATTAACATTCAGAATATACAAGGAACTAAAACACATAACCATACAAAACAAAACAAAAAAAAATCAAAGCCAAAAAACCAAAGAGTCAAGGAAACAACCCAAATGAAAAGTGGGCTGGGGATCTAAACAGAGTTCTCAATAGAAGAAATAAAAATGGCTAAGAATACTTCAAACACTGTTCATCATCCTTAGCAAATAGAGTAATGGAAATGAAAACAACTTTGG
Organism: Peromyscus leucopus; assembly: GCF_004664715.2. NCBI lineage: Eukaryota > Metazoa > Chordata > Mammalia > Rodentia > Cricetidae > Peromyscus > Peromyscus leucopus. Next base: position 24,373,187 of record NC_051064.1, on the reverse strand, counting down.
GATTTCATCTCATCCCAATCAGAATGGCTAAGATCAACAAAACAACTGACAACCAATGCTTAGAGTCTGTGGAGACAAACTCTTTCATTCACTGTTGGTGGGAATGCAAATTGGTACAGCAGCCACTCTGGAGATCAGTACGGAGAATCCTCAAAAAACTGAAAAATAATCTACCATATGACCAAGCTCTTTGGCATATGCACAAAAGACTCAACATCCTTTTCCAGATATTTGCTCAACCATGTCCATTACAACCCTATTCACAATAGCTAGGAAATAGAAACAACCTAATGCCCAACAGATAACTGGATAGTGAGAATGTGGTACATTGGTACACAATGGAATACTATTCAGCTGTACATAAATAGGAAATTGGCAGGTAACCTAGAAAAGATTATACTGAGTGAGGAAATCCAAACCCAGAAAGACAGTTGTCACATATTCTTTCTCATCTGCAGTTCCTACCTCCAAATGTGAGTATTCCACATAGAAACTTGGAGAGTATAAAGGGATCACCGGTGTGGAGAATAGCAGGTGAAGTGGGAAATGGAATAATTAGGAGGGGGCGCAGGCTGGGGGAGGTCAATACAGAAGAAGAGACAAGGGACAAGTAACACCAAAGTTGTTTGGTAATGCCTCAAGAAATCATATTACTTTATACTGATTATACACAATACGTAAGTGTATGTACACACACAGGAAGTTAAGCCACCTGGGCTGACAATGCTCCCCACAAGAATCATATACTAACAAATACTTCAGTACCGGGCATGAGAAATTGCCTTTTGAGTGGTCATGGTAGTCCAAGTGACTCCCTAAACAATATAGATTATTGATATAGCTCTTGGTGCCTCTCAGGAGGTGAAGCTGGGCCCTTACTCCTGAAGACACTACACCTGAGGACACAGGACTCAGATGACTTGAGCTGGATCTGACCTGAAAGCCTCTTTTCTGTGGTCTAGCTTCTATGGTTCCAGAAATTACTATGCAAGCTGCTAAGGGAAGGAAGCAATTACAACAGTCTTACCCATCTGTAACCCCTAGGAACAAGACAATTACCAGCAAGGTAAGATCTGCATAAAAGCACAACAAGTGGCACTCATGCATCAGTGGCAACCAACAGTTATCTAATTGGACTTAAGGCCGCGTAACAGGAGGGAAAGCATTCCTGGTACATTCCTAAAATAGCCAGCTTCCTGGACTTTAGTAAACAATCTACTACTACCACTTAGCTAAACCTTGTCTTTATACCCACAGATAAGTGTAGTTACCACCCCTTATCAAAGAAGTCTCTCTTGATAGTAAACAGAGACCGTTAACAGAAGACCACAACTGGACACAATGCTGAGATTATAGGGAGTCCAGCCCCACTGGATACATCTGTATCACAGCTCCTGTATCTATGGCTCAAGGAACATGGAGGAAGAGAGGGCAGAGAGAGTATAAGAGCCAGAATACCAGAAGCCAGCTGTAAAACAGTCTCTCTCAGAAATGGCTACATAAACAAGACTGGAACAGTGGCAATATCAGCAGACATGTTAATGTGGAAAAATTTTACAGGGTTTCACAACTAGACAAGAAACGATAGGCAATTGATGACTACTAGGAGAACCTTTCCCAGGGATGAGCCTTATTGATTGTTCAATGCAGAGTGGTCAGCCTTGAAACCATCTGCACACTACCAACAAAAACAGCCTCGGCACATTGTATTTATATATGTATATGTATATGTATATATATCCGTTTATATACATATACATATGCATATGTATGTAACAATAATGAAGAAAAAGGCTATGAACTTGAGAGTGAGGGGACTTAGATGGGAGGGGTTGAAGGGAGGAAATGGAGGCGAGAAGGTGATACAATTCTATTTCCATTAAAATATATTTTAAAAAGTTAACACTGAGGGGCTGGAAATGGCTCAGTGGTTAAGGGCACTGGCTGCTCTCCCAGAGGTCCTGAGTTCAATTCTCAGCAACCACATGGTGGCTCATAATCATCTGTAACGATATCTGGTGTCTGCTTCTGGCCTGCAGGCAGAAGAACACTGTATACATAATAATTAAACCTTAAAAAAAGTTAACACTGAATAATAAATAATAATCATATTGAGGCAGCAAACTACGTGAAGCAGGGCTGATCCATGACTATTTGAAGGCTGTGTGGAGTGAAGGAACTTGAGTTGCATACTAAATGTCTTCAACCTCGAAGCCCATGAAAATGCAGCATCACTTTGCAGCCGCTGGACAAAGGCAGTACTGTAAACTATAGCCTAAGACACGGTAGCATGACTCGATAAACCAGGAACAAGTTCTGTTTTGGCTCTGTGGCTGGGCTGTGCATTCCTGGCCATCCCCACAGCTTGTCAGTGCTCTCAGCTTGGGGATAGCTATCTCCAGGACAGACAGCCCCTTCTACCTTCCAGGTCAGAAGGCATGACGATGATGGGTCCTACCTCAGAACTGACTTTTGAAAAGTAATTGGGACAGAAGCTAATTCTCTCAGGTAAATGTGCCAGTGAACCTATTAGAGGGGGAAGGAAGGCAGAGTCGAGCACCTAACAGGACCACCCAAAGAGCTGGCCTATAATCTCTACTATGCAAAAGAAAATGGACAAAACATATACAAATCCAAGTACTTACTGCCCACCCACCCTCTGGACCCAGAGCTTTGTTGTTGGACTCACACTGACATCATGTTCCAGCTCAGCCAGCAAGTCAAACTGGTGTCTTTTGGTGCCTGGCATTTCTGCAGGAACACCGGACCACACCTAGGACAAAGCACATTGCAGAAGGTGCCTTTAAATTTTAATACAAAATTCTCCACACATTTGCAAAAGACTCCCATCCAGCATGCCTGCCAGTGAATGCTGGGACAGGTCCAGTGTCTCCCATGGGCTGCTTCTCCACTAGTACACACACGCCTCTGTCCACATCCATCCCTTGAATATGTTACTCTGTGTGGTTTAATCACTCTGTGAATCAAGGGAATGTTGAATGCACAAGTGTTGCAATATCTAGTAGTGTTTCAAGAAGTAGGTAACCAAACCCCCAAATTATAATATTATATATAGGAAACTTATCTATAAGTTTGGAGAAAAAATGCCGACAAACTCTGCAAGAAACATAATGGTTTTTGTTTCTTCCCTGTACACAGAATCAAACTGGAAATCTAAGCACTAGAGAAGCTTGTATGGGAAAACAGGAGTCTGAAGAGCAAGCTGATGACCCTGTACAGCACAGACACAGTGGGAACACATGGGTGCCTGTCTCACATTTAAACACTCTGATCTTTCAACGATCCCTCAACTTCACTTCAACTAGTAGGGCTCCAGTCTGTGTCTGCAGTCATCAAACAAGAAGAGCTCCAATTCTGTTTCTGAAGAAGACCTGTGAACACCTAGGTAAACACACTGGGCACAAGCACACAGTGAGACCCTATGAAGACACAACACACGTGTATTGAAGGACCTACGAAATCAAGCTGGAACCAACCTGGAAATTTCTTCCCTGCTGCACAGCTTTCAGTGTCAGTCACTGGGGGGCGGTGGGGTGGGGTGGGGAGTGGGTCATGAATGGATTTATCCAACAGTGGATCCTGAATGCTGTTAGACTGAGAGCCAGTCAAGATGTGCTTGCTGTGCACAATAATGGCTTTCCAACTGGATCTGAGCCTTACTCCACAGGAAGGAATTCATGTCTTGTCCTATAAACCTGGTCAAAGGCCCAGAGCTGGGGAAGTCCTAGGCCTTAGGTGAAAGCCCTTTACTGCTGTTTTGCTAAACAGCCACATTGCCAATCTGCCATGTACATATTTATGTTTAGACCCATAGATGGGTGCTGCCCTTAACCTTGGTCAGGAAGCTGCTTCTGCAGTAGGAAGCAGTTGATGTAGACACTCCTAACTGGTTAAAGTACGGAGAGTAAGTGACTGTTGGTTGCTCAGTCCTTCATGAACATTCACATCAACAGCCCAGTGCTGAGAGAGCAGCAGCATGGAAGAGGATGGAAGAGTCTGCAGGATGGGGAGGAGTGCTATGAAGTGTCCTCTGGACATGACAAGGCTGTTGCACCCATGAACTCATGTCACTTATGGTCACCTGCACAAGACTTCCCCAGCATTCCACCACTGACAGGAGAAGCCCTCATGAGACTCTGTCCCAGCTAAGCAGTTACTGGCAACTTGTTGGGGTAGAGGTACCACTTTCCTTTAGGGGTGTGGCATCTGATAGGCCACTCAAGCTCTTGTGGATGGCCTATACCCATTTTGCATGCCGGCAACACTAACTGTTTTAAAAACAGAGGAGGAGGAGGAGGATTTGAAGGTGGGAGAGGGAAGTATTGTGAGAGTGAAAAGAAGGGGAGATTTGTGTTGGACATGATCAAGATACATTATATGCATGTGTAAAACTATCAAAGAATAAAAAAGAAATATGGAAGAAGGGCTCAGTACAATAACTTTAAGAAAATGCAGTAATAACATATCCTTGTATATCATTTACGTACTTTCTGAACCTATTGATAGGAAACTGAATGGCTCACAATATTATATAATCAAACATTTTCAGTTAAAAAGTATATACAGACCTTTACGGTAGAGTCCCAAGATGCAGAAAACAGCCTGTCATTATGCCAACAGATCTTACTGACAGCATCATCATGTCCCATCAGTGTGTCTTGGCGTCTTCCAAATGCTATGGAATAAAAATAGCTAAAAGATAACAACGACTGTTAAAATAATATCCAGCTTACTGTTAAGAGTCTTAAACATGCATTTAAGAAACAAATATTTCTAAACTACTAATGCTTACTAGAATTACAAATTACTTGTTCTTGTATTATTAAGAGAAAAATACTCAACATTTGAATTTGAAATTATATTACTTCCAAATCTATCTTAGCTACATTTCACCTGAGTTTAAAATATAGAAAAAAATAGATTCTAATTGGAGAAATTATTATACTAAAATAATGGTATTTGACCCCAATGATACTGTCCTCATCTCTACATGTCTCCTCTCATGCAAGCCTGCTTATCCCTCACATCCATGTGAGCAGCCTCTAAGCATGCAGAATCAATTACAAAGAAGCAGGCATAGATACACACACGTTGTTATCCCACGAAGAACTGATGACCGTGGTGTCTCCTGGCAAAAGTAAGCAAGATGATAAAGCCTGAAATACAAAAGATTTGGTATTAATGACTTGCAATATAGTAAACCCTTCACTGGTATACTTCAATTATGGATTCCTGCCAAACAGATGTCAGATTCTTTCTATAGTGGCTTTCTTCATCACTATCCAGGACTCAGAGTTGCTAAGTCCAGATACTGGTTTTCTCCCACATGCTCAAAGTTGTCAGGAATACTGTAACCCAGCCTAATGCTTCTTGGGCTCTCGCAGGTCTGGAGGAATGTTGCTAATCTGGAGTAGAGCATGGTAGGAGAATAGTCCTTAAGGATGAAATGGCCCTCTCTGTGTTGCAGAGATGTGGCTAAGGAAAATGTACAAAGTTCCCAAGGGAATTAGAAAATCTCCTGGAGTGTTGATGTTAAAAATAAGGCCCATTCTTTAATAACTGGTTTTATTTCCACAAGTAATCAGAAGTCCCTAATTATTCAAGTAGCACAGAAATACTTCTTTTCTGATAGCTAAAAGAAAGGATAAATGTATTAAGGAGAATTCTACTGGGTATCCAGGATTTTAGGTTAAATCACACTGGTATGAGAAAAAGTAAGGAGAAACTGCCCTCCCTTATTCCTTCCTGCCAAGCTCCCTCCCTCCCACCCTCCAGATTCAGGACCCAGGACCTTGCACTGAACTATACCCCAGGTCCCATGGGTTTCTACCATAAATAACACTGATAAGATAAACTTACCATATTTGAAAATGATATACTTCTCTGTAGCATTTTGGATTCCTTAGAAAACATCTTCAGAGTGGAATCTAAGAGTCAGAAAAGAGATGAAAGACTGCCCAAGCATTACAGACACCAAGGACAATCACCCTACTGACTTGTGGAGTGCAAAAGTCAGCATCGTTCCACGGAAAACTAAGTGTATGCAGGCCTCTGAGGCCATGCCAACATGAAGATTATAAGATGACATAACTTCATGGCTGAAACCATCCAATGCCAGCACAGACATAGTTTGCCGCTGGTATTTCCAAAGGCCTGCATGCACAGTGAAGCCCACACTCAAGTGCATGGAAAGTTAGAGAGGAGGGGGGCAGGAATCTCAATACTAAACAAGTATTATCCTTTTAACAAAGATTTACAGGTGTGTGAGTGCATATATGAGTGGCTCTTTGTAAAAGGCATTCATGTGTATCCCATATGTGCCTGCTGCCTGCGAAGACCAGGAAAGGGTGCTGCATTCCCTGGAACTGGAGTTCTAGATGGTTTTAAACTAGCATGTGTGTGCCAAGAACCAAACCCATATTCGCTAAAGAGCAGTATTTTAAAATACTGAGCCATATCTGCCGGCCCAATTTTAATTTTAAGAAAGACTTTGCCAATAGAAGTAATGTTTTTAAATGAATGGCCTAATTATAGAGTGACATTTTTTTAAAAAAAATTATTTATAGATGAATAGTACTCTTATTTTTATTATTTTTTTTTCTTTACTGAGGAAGGAAAATGTTTTGTTGTATAATGAATGGTACCTAAAGCAGGTACTTAGAGTCCTGAGCTCTGCCCCACACACTCCTGTTTAAAAAGGTATTGGACAAGCAGAGCTGGAATTGAAAAGAAAGGCCGGGTTAAGGTTAACAAACTGGAAGGGAGTGGGATGCAGAATCAGTCAAACACTTTTAATTCTGCAGCAGAGCCGATGCCAATCAAGTGTCTACACTGGCTGGGAGAACCACTAGCTTGTAAAAGAATAATTTTATGCAGGAAGGAAAATACCCAAATGTTTAATTTCCTTTACTAATAAACACTGTGCCAGCTCACCAACACAAACTGTTAAAAAGCCAGAGCAGAGGCTCAGTGAAGAGCACCACCATGGGGTCAAAGCCGTGGTACAATCTCCAGCACCACAAACCCCAAGATGCACAACTCCATGTTGCTACAGCTATTCATCCTGCAGTAACCTACTTCCTAGATATCCACCATGGTAACCCATCATAACGAGCTTTAATCAATTTCTTCTCTACAGTAAAACATCACATTTCGACCTAATCTTAGCAACAGAATTCATGAAAATTATAAAGAGGAGCCGCAGTAAGACTTTACTTAGCACTAGCTTGGGAACAAACATAGAAACACAACAGCACTTGGCCATTCCTTCAGGGTGTCATTGATCTTGGGATGTCATCCCAATTTGCTTTTGGTCCTGTTAGGCAGTTCTGAGTGCTCACCACAAAGTCTACCAGAGACAATTTGGCCATTTTAAAGAAACATAAAGCAGCCAAGACACTTTTCTCGAAATCAGAGATGCTCTCCCAGCACTCAATGTCACCAGGTTAAAGACGGCAGTGAGTGCTGGTCCCCCAGGTAGCGATCCCTGTGAATGGTCCCAAAACGTAAGCATCTGAGTCACAAACACTGTGCATCAGAACAAGAAATTTAACTTTGAGGCCAATATTAGAATGCATATAAACCAGTAATACAAATCATGAAAATCTAAACTTGAGAAATGTAAATTAAAACAAAAATACAAATGTTTGACTTTAACAAAAATCCTTCCTTTTCACTTAGCAAACTCACACAGCAGTGGTATTGGGGGAGATCTGAAGCCCTGATGGTTATAACATAAAACTCATGGTTTACAAGGTCACGTGAGTACAAAGATTTGAAGATTCGACATACAATGGCAGACAAACCCTATGAACCACTAGCCCAGTGCTTCTCAACCTTCTTAATGCTTTGACCATTTAATATATTTCCTCATGGTGTGGTGACCCCCAACCATAAAATTATTTTGTTGCAACTTCATAATTGTAATTTTGCTATTGTTATAAATCATAATATAAATATCTGATATGTAAGGTATCTGCTATGTGACCCCTGTGAAAGGATCATACCACTTTAAAGGGGATGTGACCCACTGGTTGAGAACTGCTGCACTAGAGACTTTGTTAAAAGACACAAATGTTTGTTGGTTGCTTAATGGGTCAACACAGTAGCTAGAAATCCTGGTGAAACACAGATGGCTTCCTCCTTCCTGAGCAGCACTGCAGATACCCTGACATGTCCAGTGTAGGGTCCTGCATATAAGCTTTCCTACCCAATTATTTTGTAGACTGGGAAATTCTATTTTATGGAATCCAAGGTGGTATGTGAATAGAAAAGAATGAAATGCTTCAGGTTACACATCACAGTGACACAATATGGTAGCAGTGACTCATCTACCTGGATGTGGTTAGCTGTATAGCATCATTTATAAACATGACAGATAGGAACTACAGTCTCCTGTGCTAATCTAGGACTAAAGAGTAGCTTCATGAAAAATAATCACTAGCTTTGTCAGAACTGGTTGTCCTGACACTAAAGCATACTTCAATTAATGATAGACCTCCAGAAAAACATATATGCAGCAAGAGATGAATTTTACTGTTCTTACAGATCAGCACAGCCAAATTCTAATGCATCATTAAGATATAGTACTAAGTCTTATCAATAAGGCACACGTAAATTATCACTATATGAATTCAATGCTATGTTAATTTCTACAAAAAAAATTCTAGAGCTATATGCTGAATGTCAGGGTGAAACCTAACAGCAAATATGCATTCCACAAGCTAATGTGTACCACCACCCTGGCAATCCAGGTCTGTCTTAGCCCTGGCTACTCCTCCATGCCATTCTGAGTTCTGCAGACCATGCAGCAGACCTGGAACCTCTTGCAGTAAGACAGCCTGGAGTAAGCAAGGCCATGGCCAACGGACTCTTCCTGCCTTATGCCTTCATCTAGGAAACCTTGTCAGCAACAGGAAGCCTTTCTTTTTTGGCAGACTATAACAAAACTTTTCCAAGCCTATTTTATGTGGAAGCAGCACATGCCAGTAAAGCCCAGACACTGTAATTCCAGCTAAAGAGCTTTCCAGGTGGGAAAACATACCTTGTGATGTGGTAAAGACTGAAGACCCATTGCAAGACACTGCTATCCCTGTAACCGCCCTGTTGAAAATCAAAGTTTTATAAATTACCATTAGCCCTGTGCTGGCACACCGGCTTTATCTTACTAAGCTCCTTTCATTTTGTGTTCACAGCTTCTTCACTCGGTCTCTTCTCTGCGTGCTCCTGCCATGACAAGTCATTGCTTGGCAGTGCCCACCTTTGTTCAGACAACACCCTGCTGGTGGAAAACATCCCCACTCTTTGCTCCCCAAGCTGCTGCAGAACATGCTAACATGTTTCTGACACGTGAAAACTGCTTCTCTTACACCTGACCTGACCACCCACAACGTGACGGCACTCACTCTTTACAATCACTTAGCTTGCTTCATTGGAGCGCACCGTCCCTAATGTCTGTCAATGGGGAACACGTGGGGCTCCAGTGGACCCTTTTAAGAACATCCAAGGCTCAACCATTAAACATTACTTGTATAAACACAGTTTATTCACACCATCGTCTTGTCTTTGACCACATGAACTCTTCCTATGTGCCTTTCTGGGAAGTCGAGGGAAGAAAAGCTACTCTAAAAGAAACAAGGTAGAACTAGCTGTCTATTTTCAAGATGCTATACTATGCTTTGAGCCACACACCTAAAACAAAGCCAGGCATTAGCACACCCAAACCTACTCATGACCAATGGAATACACGGCCACTACCTGTGTGAGAGTGCTGACAGCCAGGGAGCTGTCCCAGGGCCTGAGCTCAGGCTTGGGTTTTCTTTATGAAGCAGGTTGGCCCATTAGGCCCATCTCTTAAGCTTTCCTACCAGGGTACATGAACATTCTGAGAGATTATACATGGAAGGCTTTCATTCACAAACCCAAGTTCCTTGAAGTTACAGGTGTCTTTAAAAAAATGCAGATTTTACAATGGATATGTTTTTCTGTTTCTCTCCTTCCCTCTCTCCCTGTCTTTCACTCATCCTGCACATCCCCTTTTCCTCTTACCACATTTGACTTCATTACCTTATGGTGCCTCTCTTTTTCTACCCATGTGTTATCATTACCTTATGAAAGATCTTTATCAACTGTCCCATTCATCCATATATCCATTTACTCACCCACCCACATTTGTTATAATTTTTTGCATGTGAATATGTGTGTGGTATGCATGTGTATTCATATTTGCATGTCTGTGGGAGCACGTGTCTGTATGGGTGTCTGTGCATGTGGATGTCTTCCGTGATGGCTCTCCATGCACTTTACTAAGGCAAGGCCTCTCACTGAATCTCTGCTAGTGATCTTGCCCAGGGATCCTCTGTCTCTCTCCTGAGTTCTGGGATTACAGATGGCCTCCACTATACCTGCCCAGCTTCCACACGGGTTCTAGGGATCTCAATTCCACCCTAACACTTGCAGGAAAAGGGCTTTATCCAGTGAGCTACCTTGTTCGCCCTGTTTTTTTTTTAAAGATGTACTTTCTCCTACACTATAAGTAAATTCAAAGCTTGGTGACAGACACACTTGTCCCAATTTTTAAGGTTTGAGGGGTGGTATATATAGTTTAGAGGTACAAACTCCAGGCTGCCTGCCAGCCCAATCTCATTCTAGAACAGTGGTTCTCAACCTGTGTGTTGCAACTCTTTTGGGGTCAAATGACCCTTTCACAGGGGCCACATATCAGTTATCATGTATGTCAGATATTTACATTACTATTCATAACAGTAGCAAAATTACAGTTATGAAGTAGCAACAAAATAATTTTATGGTTGGGGATCACCATAACATGAGGAACCGTATTAGAGAGTCACAGCATTAGGAAGGTTGAGAACCACTGCTCTAGAACAGCCTACGACAGAAATGGCAGTATGGAAGAACATGGGGTCCAAAACTAACCATTTCCTGCCAAGTTTCCCCTTGCCACAATGGCTTCATATCAGAAATCACTGTAGACATTTTGCAGGCTGGGAACCAAAGGCAGCAACACTGAATGGACACTTCCCGCCTGACTTGGCGTTAGGATTCTGCCCTCACTCCAGCTACATTACTGCACCTGCGCAGTTTGGGGTCTTGTGTCTTACATCACCAGTAGGTGCTGGCGACTACATCCTGTCGTAGTCACATAATCTGCGCCTTCAAAGCCAGATGCAGACCCCATGCTCTCTCTGCTCTCTCTCTCTTCTGATCTGCTCCCCCCATCTTTTCTCTCTTTCCAGGCCTGGCTCTCCTCTTTCCCCTCCTTCACTCCTTTTTCCCTCCTAATAAAGCTCTGAAAAATAACACTGGGTTCTGTCGTGACTGTGACCTTTCCACAGGGTAACCAGCACCGCCACCAGTGCCATTTATCATCCTTTCACTTGGCTTCTGCAGTTCACCCCCACACCGAGACCCCAGCTTTTACAGACGAGGCACGAGGCACGCTTACTCTTTGTGGAGTTTGTACTGCTCATGCAGCTGCAACTTGGTGATGTTGTTCCAGGCCAGGCTCCTGCTTTCCTCGGTCAGGTCTTCAAATGACTCCTCCCCTGGAGAAACTACAGGAAACTGGTGCTGAGTGAGTTAGGAATCACAGAAAGGCAGCTGCACCAGACTCACCCTATTTTCTATTGAAATTAAGGAACCAAGAAAACAAGTTGCCCACCAAAATATGCTTTAAAGGTCTTCGTCATACGGCCTAATGTTAGCCAAGAACCAATTAGACATAGAAAGTTTCGCTGAAACCTCCAGGCTTCCTAGTGTTTGCAAAGTCCTGATCTGACCAGTCGAATAGGCATCACGGGAAATAGAAGTCCGAGCGGCCATTTCCTTCTCAACCTTTTCCTCTGTAAAACCTCACAGCTGCCTAGGAAAACTGAAACTTTATGGTGATCTTGAGAAGGATAAAGAAAACAAGAAATAAAATAAGGTTTCTGGTCCCACAAAGGGTTTCTGGGCAGAAGTGACGCTCTCACTTCTTCATGAAGAAAATCTGGATTGATTACCCTGGTTAAAATGGTCACGATGGTGGTTATGGCTGGTGACTAAGGGATGAAGACAGCATTTCCAACTTAACCCTGCATGCCTTCAAGTAGTATTTTAAGCTGCCCCTAGGTCAAACCCTCACAGGAAAATGCTGGAAAGCGGGCTTTGCTATTCTTGCAGCCTCCCTGAGAGGCTCAGCATGCCTTGGTGTCATAAGACAAAACTGAAGAAAAGGAGACATTTTGTTGATAAGATGCTGTGTTGTCACATGACTCCTCATGTGAAGCTCTATGACATACAAAACATGGTCACATTGATGAAGGTGTGTGATCTTAAAGTTCATCATAGTAGCCAGCATGGCCTGGATGGAAGGTACTCTACACACACTTGCCACATGTTAATAAGAAAATTAAACAAAAAAGAACAAAGTTAAGAAGTGAAGCAGTCTGAACTGAATTCAAGCTCTGTATGGGGGTTTGGTAGAGTCAAGGCCAAGTCTTTTCTAGAAAAGTGTGGAGTAGGTGACTGGGAACATGTCTGACAGTGCCGCAAAGCACTGCGTGGAAACTTAAAAAGCACAGCATTGGAAGGTGCCAGGACAATCACAGCCACAGGAAATGACCTTTCCTCAAAGTTGATAGTTACGAACAACCTTCAACAAAGACAGGGGTAGGAGAAATAAGTGTTTTGTGGTGCTTGGGACTGAGCCCTGCACATACTAGCCCTGCCACTGAAGTAGCTTAAAGCCTTCTACAGATGCAAACAACTGTAAGCAACTCAGCAGTTCGTGTTTCATCTCTGCTTCAGAATCTTCAGAAAGACAAACAAAGGCCCCTACCTTACACTACTGGTCACAGGACTTACCTGGGGAATCTGTCATAGAAGCATTATAGCTGGAGGCCTGGGACACACTTTTAAACTTGGGGGTGATCCTTCGAGGATGTGGTGTCACAAACAACTGTTTTGGTGTCTGCCCAAATTCCAAAATTTGGGTCAGCATGGCTACTTTCTCGTCGGGATCCTCAATGCTTTAGGAAGAAAGACAAAAGACGCAGTAAACCACCAGCTTCAAGTCCTGAAGCATGAACTTCAAACAGTGCAGGTCAACAGGGAGACAGAACCTCAGATAAAAAGCCAACATGGGTGAGGACTAAACCTCTTTGTACACCTTTACATAATACGTTTTTCTTTGTTCCGTCTGCTTTGCTTTGAGACAGGGTTTCTCTGTGTAGCCGGGCTCACTCTGTATCAGGCTAACCTCAAACTCAGAGATCCATCACTTCTGCCTCTTGAGTGCTGGGGTTAATATTGCCAGGTGGTGGTGGTGAATGCCACATCTGTATGGGTGGCCGAGGAGGCCAGAAGCAGGCGTTTGATTCCTCAGCACTGGAGTTCCAGGCAGCTCTGAGCTATCTATCCCACGTGGGTGCTAGGAATCGAACTCAAGTCCTTTGGAAGAGCAGCTAGAGCCCTTAACTGCTGAGCTGTCTCTCTGGCCCCCATTTTCTGTGTCTTAGCAACTAACAATGTTGAAAGCAAGATATAAATCATTTCAAAATTTCTATATCTTAACTTCTCAAATAAGTGTATTAATAATTCAGACAGAAGTGTTTTATAATGAAGCAGAAACACCTTGTAGACATATACATACCTGTTCAAGTCTACACCACCTTCATAGGTCAGAGGATGAAATACTGAAGGAGAGATATAAACACTAATGAAAAAACTGTACATTTAGTTATAAATATCCTGTCCAGATTCTGCACAATTCAAAGCTGTATTCAAAGAAATTCATTTTCATTTGTAAAACATTAATATTCAAACAGTAAATATTATCTTGTATTATTATCTTTTGGTGAATAAAAATGTAACTGGCAGATGTGATGTGCTGTTATCTGGGTGTTTTCCTTGGTTATTTCTTTCTCCTTTAGGGAAGCATTAGTCACAGCACTGATGTGGCTGCACTGCACATGAGTCACTTCTGGATTTCAGCTCAAGTTCCTTGCTACTGACAGAGAGAATCAGAGAAACTTGAGGCAGATAAGCACTGAGGCTGAAGAGATGGACAGCTGCCATCTTCTTCATGCTTAATTAAAAGCAAGCTTTGGGCCTTCGCAGGCATTGGAGTTACTGCTCTGTTACAGAGGTTTGTGTTTGGTTTGTAGTCATGTAGCCCAGACTGGCCCTGAGCTCATGTCCTCGTCTCCAGCTTGTTCGTCTGTCTGTCTGCTTTCTCACCACACACTAAGTGAAAGGAAACATCAGCTGCTGTGGATATTGCTCTATATATAAATAAAACACTGATGGCCAGTGACCAGGCAGGAAGTAGGTTGCCAGGCAGGAAGTAGGTGGGACAAGGAGAGAGGAGAATTCTGGGAAGCGGGAGGCTGAGGAGAGAGACTGCAGCCACCGCCAGGACAAGCAGCATGTGAAGACGCTGGTAAGCCACCAGCCACGTGGCAAGGTATAGATTTATAAAAATGGGTTAATTTAAGATATAAGAACAGTTAGCAAGAAGCCTGCCATGGACATACAGTTTATAAGTGATATAAGCGTCTGAGTGATTATTTTATATGTGGATTGTGGGACTGCGGGGCTTGGGGAACCTGGAGAGAAGCCCTCCAGCAACAAATGGCGCCCAACGTGGGGCCCGAACCCACGACCCTGAGATTAAGAGTCTCATGCTCTACCGACTGAGCTCTCCTTTCTGGACAGGCGGGACACAAGGAAAGCGACCACTGTACTCTGCCAAGACAGGGTAAGATGGTCTTTCAGAAATCCTGCTTCTGAAAATGGTCTGTCAGATACTCTAGGCCTGTAGCCAATTTGAATACACCAACAATGCTGAGAAACATTAGGTGACTGTCCAGGCTGCCAGCTGTCTTGGTCTACTTTTGCAAGATTCCCGAAAGTTGCTTGCATCCATCTACTATTTCTCAGGTACCATTATGTTCCTTCTCAGGTCTTTGATGTGGTTGAAAACTAGATAGTTGTAATTTCCTCAGTTATGATAAAAGATAAGTTAGACATAAAACCTTAAACTCACAAATATAAGATAGATAGGACATCTTCTTTAATATTGTAACTATAATTCTTGCTCAGTAATTGTTTTGTTATATGTAATTTTACCATTTTAAAGTTAAAACCTTCCTTTTTAAAAAAAGAAGAAACGGGGAAGTGCTGTGGATATTGCTCTATATATAAATAAAACACTGATGGCCAGTGACCAGGCAGGAAGTAGGTTGCCAGGCAGGAAGCTTGGGGAACCTGGAGAGAAGCCCTCCAGCAACAATCAGCCAATGTTACATACCATTATGGGCCCCTACGGCTTCACTTCCTTTCTGCTTATAGCCAAATATCAGGTCAATCCACTCGTGGAGGTGCTCAGACACATAAGTGCTTTCCAAGGCATCCTTGTTCTTCTGGAGAAAGTCTTGGGGACCTATCAGGGTAGACTTCATCAGAATTTTATGCCATCTCTATTGTATTTTCTTTCATTTCTTGTACCTATCCATTTGTGCTTAAAACTTTCAGGAGAAAAGAGATACATGCGTCTTTTTTTTTTTTTCCTTTAAAGACACACATATTTCTAATGAGTTTTTATTCTTTATCTTACATATTTTTTTTCTGAGGAAGTGGCAGGAAGCATTTTTATAACATTTAGGTCTGTCAAACATATACTGATGTCTTTACAATGTAGACTCAGCATACTTCTGATTGGGAAGGACAGATTCCAGTTCAATTAAGTAGGTATTTTTAAAAGCCACAAGAATACAGTACAATGAATGGCATCACAACTCCACTACTCGGGAAAGCATGCAACATGCTGTGCTGTCACGCCTCAGGAGGAACTTACTTGAGGCCCATGCTGGAAGCTCCACATCGTCAACCATCTGCCCTCCTTGTCTCTTTCCAAGATCCAACTTCAGACTATTGACTAAAAAGCTGACGTCTTCATCATAAAATTCTGGAATCAACTGCAAGTTGGGGGAGGGGTGGCAACATGTTCTTAAAGCATTTAGAAACCAACGCCCTATGGAGTGCCAGTTTCCTGAACTGCTTACCTCTTTAAAATCGGTTGCACCATCCAAACAGTTTTTCCAGGTTTCTGCAATACTAGATATGAAAAAGAGTGATGTGCTCATGATCAACCTGAGCTACGTCAGCAGCAGCAGCGGCTTTCCTCCACATCCTCCCACTAACACCTACTGTTCTAGACTCTGGCACCCCAGCTTTCTCACCAACACAGCTTTTAACATGCATGTGAGGCCCCTTGACCAAAAAGAAAAGTGTGGCCCAGGGTGCTGGTGGAACTTCACTAGAAATCACAGGAGAGTGAAGCAAGCCCACACCACCACATGCACAGTGCCCCATGAAAGGTGCACACCACACCATCCCACACCACCACATGTACACTACCCCATGGAAGGTGCACATCACACCATCCCACACCACCACATGCACACTGCCCCATGGAAGGTGCCATATCATTTGAGCAACTATTTTGTGCCTCCAGAAAAGATCAAACCAAAAACGTGTGGTGGGACACAAGGGGACTTTGCTTCCTTTTTGTATTCTGGGAAGGAAATGTTAATCATGCAAATATGTAAGCCAATTTTAATGGTTTCACTATAGTAGAATTATTAATAAGAATAAAATTTGGCTGGACAAATCTAATTGCCCAATAGAGAATAACAGTTTAAGTAAATTGTGGTATATTATAAAACATGACACAATAAATTTTTAAAGTCATTGTTGCAAAATATTCTTCATAGTATGGAAAAAAACTGCTCAGGCTACACAGGACAGGGGAAAAAAAATCTATATTTAAAAAACTGTGCCTAAGCCTGGTGTGGTGACATATGCCTTTAATCCCAGCACTTGGATAGCAGAGGCAGGCAGATCTCATAGAGTTCGAGGCCAGCCTGGTCTACAGAATGAGTTCCAGAACAGCATGGGTTACAGACAGAAACCCTGTTTTGAAACAAAACAGAACAAAAATCTGTTTCTAGGACTGGAGAGATGGCTCAGTGGACGTGGGATAGATTCCCAGCTCCCACATGGTGGATCACAGCCCTCTCTGTGACTCCAGTTCTGGATCATCTCCTGGCTCCTGTAGGTAGGGCATGCACATGGTACACATACACATAGGCAGACACATACTCATCCACATAAAATAAATTAAAAATAATAAAAAACATGTTTCCCTATATATACACAAACTATGAAAGCTTGAAAAAAAATGACTTATGTTTGAGAAACAGTCTCACTATATAGTCCTGGCTGTCCTGGAACTCTATAAAGACCAGGCTGGCCTAGAACTCACAAAGATCTGCCTGCCTCTGTCTCTTGAGTGTTGGGGTTAAAAGTATATGCCTTTAGGCCTGGTTAGGCTTTACATTTCTTTGTGGTTTTGTTTATCTCTAGTATTTTAACATGAGCATACTGTACACATATAATCAGAAAGTGTTCAAAATGGTGAGATGGTTTATCAAACCTGTTGAACATTCTATCTGCATTATCAAATCTTCCATTCTGTAGACATAGCATATACTCTGGTGCTAGATGGGGGAAAAACAAGGTTAAATCAGACTGTAGAATTATCTGGGAATCCAAGTGAAACTGTGGATGATGCTAGAGCCTTACCGATCCTAACGAGGTAAAAGAGCACATAGCCTGGGGAAGAGTAGTGACTGCCATACATGAACTTCGGCTCGGGCATTTCCTGGTACCGAGTCTACAACATAAGAACAAACAGGAACTGACTCAAGGTGTCAGCCCTCGGAGCAGCAGAGGGCCAGCGGGAAAGCGCGTCCGAGACTAGCAGCACTTCTTCCTGCTGTGCATTCTCCTTTCCCGGCTTACAGAGCGGAAGGTGCCCACATCCAACAAACGGGACTAATTGCAGGCACCTCTTCTGCACTTTATCAAAGAATATCTTCATGAAAATAATTCAAGCAGGTCACCCTTCTACCTCCCCAACTAAAGACAACGACAAACACACAGAAACGCTGAGCCGCCAGTCAGGGCAGGAAAGGGCTGAGGGCATCCTGACACTGAGCACCTAAGTCTGGGAGCTGAGCTTCAGTTACTGAGCAGGCACGGGCCACGACTCGTGTGCTGCTAAGAAGCAGGGAGTCCCGCACATACCAGCAGTCGCTCCAGCCGTTCCTGATTGAGGGCTCCCACGGGCTTACTCAGGTCTCGGAAGGTTCCAGGATTTGACAAGTCTGTAAACACGAACACAGTGACATTACACCTTCACTCTCCTGGAATGAGCCAAGTTCACACTTGTTTCTACAAAGTAGTTTTAAAAACCAAGGCAAGTACACAAGTAGTAAGCACCTATGTTATTTATATATATAAAAAGGAAAAAAACCCACATCCACTTAAAAGTGACATCTGTAGTGTACGATATTCTAAATATAGACTGTTCAAAAAAAGACTTGCTGCAGCAGGCCAGATGGATCTGTGGGTAAAGACACCTGCCATGGAGGATGACAACCTGAGTTCAATCCCTGGGACCCACTCGGTGGAAGGAGAGAAGAGACTCCCATTGGCTGTCTGACCTCCACGGGTCCACCTTGGCATATGTGCATCCACACACCCAAACCCCCACACACATACAAATAAGTAAATGTCATTTTAAAGTACTTTCTAATAAAAAAACAAAGGAACAAATTCTTAACCCATATTCTTCCACTAAGGTTTACTTTCTATATCTAACCTACAGTGAATATTCTTTTGTGACATTAGCAAAAGAAATTATTATTATTATTTATTTTTTTGGAGACAAGAGTTTTTCTGGGTAGCCTTGGCTGTCCTGGAACTCACTCTGTAGACCAGCATGCTTCACAGAGATCGAATTCACAGAGATCCACCTGCCTCTGCCTCCTGTGTGCCACCACAGCCCAGCTACATTAACAAAACTTAAAAACCAAGGATTTGAAAATTATTAAAGAAATACATTCTTATATCCCTAGACAATTTGTTATAACTTTCAATGACAAAGGATCAACTCCCTGAACTGTCAAAAAAGTATTTGATCATAATATATAATTTAAAAATGTTATGATATAAAATGACAATATTATCAAATTTTAGAAACATTACTTAAGGGAACAAGAAAGAAGTATTGGAGCCATAAAAATGAAAGTGTTGTGATGGTCTTGAGTGTCAACTTGAGTGGACTGAGAAATGTCTAAATTAGAAAGAAGTTTCTGGGTGTATCTTCTCAGCATTTCCTGAGACAATCAGAAGAGGAGGGCTCTTACCAAATGAATGTACTGATCCTTCAGTTGGTTCATAATATGATGTCAGTATTAGGAAGCAGTGAAAAATGGAGGAGGAAGGTCACTAGGACATGTCTTCCAGGCTGTATCTTGTCCTAGCCCTTTGCTCTGCTCTGCTCTGCTTCCTGGCTACCGAGTTTCCTGGCTGCCAAGCTTCCTGGCTACCTTGTTTCCTGGCTCTGCTTACTGTCCTTGCCATGATGCACTGAACCCCTGGAAACCATGGGCTAAAATCAATCTTTCCACCTATCATTTGGTTTACTTGGGTATTCTGTCCCAGTAACAACACAAAAGTCTGAGCAGTACTGTTCCCTCTCATACTGTGACTATGGATGACTTCCATTTCCATTAGTGGATGGTTGATTTTTTTTTTTTTTTTTGGTATTCAAAATTTCAATGTAAATCTAAAATAATAAACTATCTTAGAATTTTCAGCAAGAAATTTAAATGTTTCAGAACTTGGCACTTACACATAATAATGGGAAGACTGAATTAAAATTAAAATAAATTAATTTAATTTTAATTAAAATTAAAATTAAAATAAATTTCCTATGCATAACCTTCAAAGAAGTGGTAAATACATATAAAACACTATTTATACAACATCTGTCCAGTATTGTGAAATGGAAATTGGCACTCTTTAGTGAGAAAACTGAAATGAGTTCTAATTTGTTCCTATAATCCAATATAATATAAAATAAAATGCATATGCCCTTTTGGAAGCAGATCCTCATCAGGCCCATGCACGACAGTGCTCACCTAATTCTGTGCTGGAGTAGTCATTTATTATCCACGGGAACACGGGGTACTGGGAGAGGTCGTTGCAACTGCGGTCGGCCAGGTTGTTGAGGTGAAGCAGGTACTGGTAGTTGGAGAGGTGCCCGCGCTGCCACTGCAGCATGTAGCTCTCTGCAGTGTGTTCTGCGACATGGTGTTCTGAGGGGAGAGGGACCGGAGAGCTCACTGTGCTTCCAGCTGCTACTTAGTGTGCAAGAACTAGCTTCGTTAGTGTTTTCAAAGTGTCTTGATTTGTTTTCACAAAGATACAGGAAAAGAAGTTATTAAATATATCGAACTACTATCAAACCACTCCCAAATATTATATAACTTATTTAAGACTACGGAGTGAACACACAAGTATCACGTGGCCTCAGAGGGCAATCACACAATGAGTCACAGAGTTCTATCAAGTCTGTTGCGTTGTTCTGATGGAGTTTTAGAGACCATGGCCACATGCACACACTTCCCTCTTTTATTATAAACCAGAACAAAACCATATAGGGCTTAATTAATTTTTTTCAGATTCTGAAGAGGTGGACTACTGCCAATTGATCAGTAGTTACATATTTGTGAACTTGAAAAACACAATATTTCCAAAGAAGAAGGGGAATTTTGTGGCACTGACCGTTAAACCAGAACAACCAGGAAGGCCCTCCTGGGAAAAACGGTCTCTCCGTGAGAACTCTTGTTCTAGAAAAGTCAGAATGACTCAACTGTTCTACAAATGAACAGATTATCATCTTGTTTAGGAGACTCTGCATTTCTGAATCTAAAAACTCTTTACTGGCTGTATCAAGCATCTTAACTCAAGTGCTGTTACTATGTATGTAGTGTGTTATTGTATGTGTTCTTACTTACTTCTTACCAAATTAATTAGCTACTAGGAAAGACGTCGAGAGTGAAACTTTTTTTTTACTCTTGGAACCCTCTGGAGAAGCTGGGGCAAACTCAGAAATGAGCTCAGACAGAGGGGGTGGCTTTGACTGCAGCTTCAGCATCCCCCTAAAACAGTGACTTTTCTACTGTTGTCTTGTCATTGTTAGAAAAAGAAAACAAACCTGGGCATAGACAATAAAAATAAACTCATAACCAATCTCTGCTTATTCACTATGTTAATGTAATGGGCTCAATGAGGGGAAAAATAACAATAAGCTACTATTGGATAAAATGTATTCCTGCTGGAATGAAATCTTTCCCTAAAGGGAAATTTCATTTCAAGGAAAGATATCCTTTGCCACACATTTATCTAGAAATGATCTCACTGCACACTAGAGAGAAACAAATTAGAATGTATTAATAAAACCTCAACTTCTATTTAAAAATCATTCCATTTTGGTAATATGACAATTATGTAAATTAGGAATTTAATTTAGTCACATAGCTTAACAGAGTTCACAACTGATGAAAATGTAGGAGATTTTTCTGATAAAGGGGGAGAACTTCACATTTTCCATGAGGATTGAGGAATCATTCCTAAGGAAAGTAGATTCTATTCCAAGGGTGCTGAGCTGAGCATAGAGGATTCACCTGCTCCTTCCACCTCAACTAGTGATCACAAACATATTCTCCCACCTTAAAAAAATGCAGTTTTGGTTTTCAGAAATTAAATCATGACATGAAAAAACACTTGAGTAGATTCTCTGCAACCCACTCAAGTTGGAGGGCATTAAAATAGAGAAGCATTTAACATATTCATCAGGAGCTTTCAAAACACACAAATCAACTATTACCAAAATGTTGTGCATGAAAATTACCAACATTTCCCTAGTTTGTAGGATATTATATCACAGAACAAAACAAGTAATACTATGGCAAAGCACTGTTTCTTCTCTTATTTGCTGTCCCAACTTCTAAGGAGTTGAGCTACCTTCCCATGAACAGACAGTGAAGTGAGACCAGCAAACCTAGGTACGTGGCAATGTAGAAATAGAGATCATCTCTGTCTTGAGGCTCATAGAACTTTAGGTATATGTCGGAACACAAGTCGTCTTCTGTGCAAAATACTTCCAAACCCTGAAAATTCAGAAAGAATAAAACAAATAGTTCCATGTTCATCCTGGAATCACACAATCTCAAAAGTCAGCTAAGCATTTCTATGCTTGAGCCTTAAGTCTGCTGACATTTATAAATTGATTCAAGTTCTATATCCCTATATTCATATGTTTTCTTATAAACATCTTGAGAACAAGAAATGTACATCAGGCAAACAATGTTATTCTCTTTAGTACCAAATATTGTTATTGACGTAGCTTTTTATTCTGAAATTTAAAATTAGATTTCCAATGAACTCACATTTCTTTCTAGCACATAAATGTTTAGCTTCCTTGTACAAATTAAATAACTATGAAACACAACAAATTAATAATTAAATAACGCATTAAATTATGGTTATTTTAAAGGAAACTATGAGTTGAATGCCTATTTTCTTAGCACTCAGGAGGCTGAGGCAGGAAATCATGAGCTCTGGGCCACCTGGGCTGTAGTAAAGCCAAGTCTCAAGAGAAAAGAAAACTGTAAGCTTCATGGGCATTGTGCTGGCAAAGTAAGATGGGGGAAGACAACAAGGAGAGCCCAGATGGGTCCTGGGTTCAAGTCCAGGCTATAGGCATTCACTAACTAGTGAAGTTAGGAAGTTAATTCTTGGGCTCACAACTGCTTTATCTGTAATGTACAGGGCTGTGATAGAAATGCGTGAGTCTAACCAATGCTAATTTCTTCACTTTTACTGACTGCTCTTCTATACTGAGAGCACAAGATTTTTAATAGTATCTGTTTTCTGTAATTTTCTACTATCATTAGAAATGGACATAAAATAGGTAGCAAAGTGCTTGAATTTCACAAATTAAAAGTACAAAAATGAGCTAGTTATAATCTGCAAAAGAAAATGAATTTTTATTGGTGTCGATCCAAAACATCATGGAACCATCTAATTTCTAAGGTGCACATATGAGATAATGGTAAGGGTGCTGTTTACATAGCGAGGAGGTGGTGGCAAGAACCAACCATGGGCTTTAATGGTTATCCTCTCTATTTCCCTCTCCCTGAGCTCAGAGGCTTAATTAACCTCTGTGGCTGCATTAGTGTACGCCTCTTCCATACTAAAGAATTTTAAGGATTTCAGTATTACTCTGAGACCTGGCTGCAGTGCCTGTGTGGTGGGAGGAACCCGGGAACGTTCCACAAGCACTGTTCTAGCCTTAGCCCAGGAGCTCTGGAAATTCAGGAGGGAGAAAGTCAAGGACTCTCTAGCCTTTTTGCTCTTTGAAAAAAAAATATTTCTGCAACAGAACCTCTGATTTCCAGAGAAGAGTTATTCTTCTATCGAGGTCCAGCTTCCACATGCTCACATACAGCACTGTTGGGCTTTCAGCTACGGAGGCCCGTCTGTCAACCAGCCGCCTCTCTGCAGGTCTGCAGGTCTGCAGTCCCCCCCAGGGTCTGTCCTGCACCTGTGAACTGAACTTACCAGAGGCATGAGGCCGTGCCTCCTTTTGTAAATGCGCCGGACGTCTTGGAGTGTTATCTGGACCACAGGTTTCTTTAAAAAGCACAAAGGCAGTGTCAAGGGTCACCATTCTAACACAATTACAAGTTGTTCTTTTGTATCTGACAGCAGGGAAGGAAAGAGCCACAAACCCTTGCCTTCCCAGTGTGCCGCAGTTGAACACCCAGGAGACCTTGGAACAAATGGTACCCGGTTTCAGTTTACTCTGACACACCTAACCTTCCTCAGTGAACTCAGGTAGTGGTGCCCTCATCTTTCAGGTTACTGCAAGGATTGCTGTGTGGTGTGCAGCACTCAGGAATGAGTATAAGTAACTACTCAAGAAGTTTGCTCTTTCAAAACATATATTTATTATTTATTTGCCTGTGTGTGTGTGTGTCTGCGTGCGTGCGCGCGCGCGCGTGATATCTGAATGTATACATGCACTGAGGGGTTACATGTACCTGTGTGTGTGTGTATATGTATGCACCTACGTGTGAGGGGCTACTTGTGCCTGTGTGTGTGCGCGTGTGCTTGCATGTGCATGTGTGTGCATGCACCGGTGTGTATATGTACCTGTGTAATCATGTGTGAAGGCCAAGAGAAGTCTATTCTTTAGGGCAGGTTCTCTCCCTGGACCTACCTCCACCTGGCTCACAGCTGAGGGTACAGATACACAGGTATGTGTGGGACACCATGGGCTCTGTAGGACATAGGATTCTAGCTCTAGTCCTGATGACTGGGCAGCATATGCTCTTAACTGCTAAACCATCCCTCCAGCCCTGAGTATTGGTCTAGAATTTGCTTTGTCCTAACATCCATTTATTCAAGAACTATGTTTTTAATTTCCTTTATTACAGAGTTTTAAACTTCATCAATTACAATATAAGGTAAGACCTTTAAACCTCATAAATTAAATATAAGGCAAGACTGTTAGAGGAAAAGATGTTTTTGATTCTCTGGAACTGGAAAAGAATAGTAAGGAGAATCAAAATTAGAAAATACTGTGTGCTCAGCTAGAAGGCAATCTTCTACATGGCTGCTCGCAGGTGTCAGGAAAGCCAGGCTCTGCAGCACTGAGAACGGCCTTAAAGACCCCAACACTATCCAAGAAGCCTAGCCAGGGCTTTGGGAAGAAATACATGCTCACTGTGTCCCTGGAAGCTGTTCTGTCAGACATTTTTCCTACAAGTTTTTGACCAAAAATAGTAATAATAGCCAATATCAGAGAACACCATGCCAGCCAGCCATGTGCCATGTTGCTGGATTTGAGCAGTATCTGCTACCACCTAGTGGACAGAATTGCTACACCATGTCTGACCAGTTTAGTGCCAATGACGAGACTGAAGAATGTCCAGGGCATACTCTTCTTCCACAGAAAACACTTCCTGTCAGTTAAAGTGCCTGTCAATGGCCCATAGCGTGGCCAGAGGGACAGAACTTCCGGTCCTCTCACGACCCACTCCAAAAAGGACCATTTCTGTGCGAACAATAAATCTTCACAAGTTCTTGTAGAGATGAGTTGCTGTTTACTTCCCATCATAGTTCTAAGTCTAATGTTACTTTTAACAAGAAGATGTTTTCCTACACTATAGGAGGAGTCCTAGACTATGGAAGGCGTCCCATAGACCCAGATGTAGCATCTCTACACAACCCCACACTGACTGTGAGAGGCTCACACCACCACTCAAGGAAGAAGTATCAGGCAAAGTGCACATGGGAGACCAATTTCTCATTCATTACAGCACTTTCTTGGTGTCTTTCCCTGTGCTTTCTAAAAGAAGGATAAGTCTCCCCTGATGTGACTATAACCAGGAGGGTGGAGTTTCTCTACACACTACTAGGAACAAGGTCCTTCAGAATGTCTGGACGCAGGTCAGAGGGGACTGCATTCAGTGAGTGTGTACCAACTACTCAGGGCACTAGGAAGCCACACTGCTGCAGGGGCTGCTAAATGACTTTGAACTTCCCCAAGAAGTGCGGGGAAGTAACTCAAGTAAATCAAGGCAGTAATTCTGATGTCAGGTCCTGGAAAATCAAGCTGAAAGACAGAAGCAAGCACTGCACATAGCCCCCTGCCCGGGACCACGTACTGGGTGTCCATTGAGAGGCTGGAAATACAGGCTGGTGTCTGTAATGCACACGTGTCCTGGATTCGTCACCAGAGGTGTTACCATCTCTGCTTTGCACTCCATATGCAGCTTCTCAGAAACATTTTGGAACCTGGAAAGAATGTTTTGCAGCAAGAGTCAGAAAAGTCATAAATCGATCTACTCTCTAGGCTTAATCACAATGTAAATTTGCCTGCTATCTGTCTAAACACTACATTTACTATGAAAAAGGTGGTAATATAAATTGGCTGCTTAAATAAGGTTGATATTATTTTAGATGGCATAACAGAAGTCTGACTTTTTATTAACAGAAGAGATTACATTTCACAGAAACAAAATCTCTCCCAAAATGAACAGTCCTGAAGCTATTCCTACAACCATGTAATGTCCTACTGTTACACAGTTAAGAAAGATCTCCTTGTAGAGCACAGGTTCACACCTGTTATCTCAGCTCTAGGGATGTTGAGGCAGAATATCCTGAGTTTCAGAGTAGCCTGGGCTACAGAGTAAGACCCTATCCTTAGCACATTTACTTTATCAGGTTTTGATACATAATTACGATTACTTGAAGGTCAGTTTGATACATAACATAAAACCACTCAAAGATGCCATTTAGACTCTTAAAATGTCTAACTAAAAAAACCCTCCATTTTTGATTTGTTAATTTAAAGAACAGTGGAAACAACTAAATTATCAATATTACAGGGCAATTATTAAATTATTAAAAGTAAATCTCATGGACCCGGGAGTGCAGCTCAACACTAGAACATATGTTTATCATGCAGGAGCCGTGGTTCAATCCTGGCACCAAAGACAAGTAAAAACAGAAAGAAATACAGGACATGACACTGGGACAAACTTTTCTCTAAGTGAAAATGTGAAAACCAGAAGAGACCCTTGAGGCTCTTGACTAATGATCAAAATCAACTGTAAGCTGAATAGTCCTCATGAGTTCTCAGAACCAATCATAAATGCGATAATAAAGTCTGTAGGTCAGGACAGCTTCAGAGAAAGAGAAGTAACTGAATAACCATTACTGTCAGCTTTAATATCTCTCTCCAGCAATAGTGAGTCAACAGAGCAGTCACTATGGTATATATACACTGGAAACAACCATCATGTGAGCGCCATTACAGATATCGGATCCAAGAGCTACAGGAAATAGGAAATATTCACCAAGATCGACCATATACTGGACTATGAGACAAATTCAAGCAAACACGAAAAGACTGAAACATAAAACATATTTTCTGATCACCTAATATTAATTAATAATCAGCAACAGTAAGATAACTATAAAATCCTCAATTGTGTGAAAAGCAACATACTTCTAATTACCTATAGATTAAAAAAAATGGCCAAGTTAATTACAAAAGAAACAACAACGAAACCTGAGCTGCACTTCCTAAGGAGACTGAGTTGAAGTGCTACTGGAACAAGAGAAAGCTGTGCTACTGCAGCTTTGCACTCAGCACCAGAGGACACCCCCTCTGCTCTCTGTAAGCTGAGGAAAGAGATCATAAAAGCAGACATCAGCTGTAAATAAAATGGATGACCAAAAAATAACTAAGTCAAAGGGCATTACTTGAGATTAATAAAATTGGTAATCCTTTCACAACAGTGATAAGGGGAAATGGACAACCGAAAGCATCAACAACAGGCATGAATATACATAACTACACAGTCTACTAGCATTAAAACTTCTGGAACCCACATGGTAGGAGGAGAGAACTGACTCTGACCTCCACACATGTGTCAGGACATGCATGAACCTGCAGCCCACTCCCAACAAAACAATAAACTTTTTTTTTTTTTAACAAATGTTAAAGGACACTAAGAAACACATGTCTGATAAGTCAGAAAAAATGGACACATTTTTGAAACATACAACTTAACAAAATGTGGGAGCCCACAGAGGCTATCTAGTGAGACCTTACTCTCAGGGTCAGAGAATCTAAGCTTGCTTTACCCAGCAGGGCTGCATAATTGGATGATTTGACCAAAGGCATGTTTACCAGGTGTTTGGAAGGGTCTTGGCTGTATGGTGTGCTTTGATCTTGCAAAGGGGGAGGTCTTTTGCCTCTCCCCTCGGCATATTATAAAAAGCCCTTTTGAATAAAGTTCTGGGCTCTTGGGTATTGACCCAGGCCCTCCCAAAGCTATCCTGTGTCTCTGTCTTTCTTCTCATCATCTAGGTCTATCTTTCTATCTGATATTTTCTCATTCCTCTCTCCTCCACCCAAGAACCCTTCCAAAGGTGGGATCAGGTCAGAGCTGGACTCCAGCAGACTCCCATATAAGGCGTTTGAACAGGGATTTGGGTATGGAGGATAAAAGAGTAGGAACGCAGCAGGTTAAGGGGGCATGCCTGGTAATTAATTAAATGGAGGCGGTGAAATTCTATTCTTCCAGAGTAAAATTGTAAATATAAAGCAAGTAGTTAAAGTTAGGCTGCAGCAAGTATCTCTCTCTGTTCCCGTCTATGTCTCTCTGTTTCTATCTATTTACTAGGTTAGGTTTAAAGTTGTAAAGAAGTTTTGGTGAAAGTTGAGAAATACAGGCTTTAGGGATGTGGTGAAGGTTTAGTAAAAAAGTAACTTAGGGTAGAATGGATTTCGCTGCGGCAGGACCTGGGATGCAGAAAGCATCATTTGGGACCAAGCAGCTACTTCAGACTTTGAAGTCTGAGAAACAGAAGCTGCTTCAGAGACTGCCAGCTTCAGAAAACAGCAGCAGCAACAGCAACAGCAGCAGCAGCAGCAGCAGCAGCAGCAGCAGCAGCAGAGACTTTGGACTCCTGTGGACAGGGCAGGTCTGTCATTAGGAGCTGGAGTCCCTGGGCAGCCAGAGCCTAGCAGAGACACCACGGAAGAGTCAAACATCGAGCAGCAGTGAGCAGCAGAAGCCTGTGGAGGCGAGGCTGCTGTCCCAGGCTCCAGCAGGCACAGGAACTGCTGAGTGAGGCAGAGCCATGCTCCAGGCTGAACTGTGGCAATGATGGAAGACAGGAGCAGCCCAAGCTCCAAGCAGCAGGGTGTGGCTGGAGCTGTGCGGCAGCCCTGGGGTTGGTGATCGTCTGTGCAAGCAGGGCGGTACACAGAGGCTTCTGGAATCCGGGGTGCGGAGCACCAGGCCCACCAGTGGAGCAGGTAATAGGACCCGAGGAAGCCATAGCTTGTAGCCTCCAGGAGGCACCAGGAGGCCCCTGCAGCCCCTGCAGCAGGAGTCAGTTGAGAGCCCTTGGGCCTCAGGACTGGGATTGTAAAGGCTCTGTTCCACTTATGCTAGCAGCTAAAATCATGCAGCTTCGGTTTGCTGTATGCACAGAGCTTTTTCAAAGAGCTCTGCAGCTCAGTTACTGTGACAGCTACCTTTGTCCTGAGGCAGAGTTCCTAGGGTAAAACTGTCATAAAATGCTGCTGTAACTGAAAGCAAAGTTTCAGAGACTCGTGTTTGAACTGAATTGTTGCACTCAAGGAAACTACAAAAAAAAATTTGGTTGTGGGTTTCTGGTATCAGAAGTGGTTTTTGAACTTTTCAGTCTGCAGAAATGAGACAATTCTGATTTCACCTATATACATTATCAACTGAGTGACTTACGAATTGTTTTGTGTATGCATATATGCTTTACACTCAAGAACTCTTTTGTGTAAAAATGGAACTGTTTGGTGTAGGAATAGAGATTTTTTTTTTTTTACCCAGGCTTAAGATGCAATTTAAAAAAATTAAAAAGAAAAAGGGGAGTTGATATTCCTCAGTCTCTTTAATTTTTTTTTTAAAAAAAATATTTTCTTGTCCCTTGAGTGGATTAATGTTAATTTGTGTTAATGTATCCTATGTTTTGCTAGCAAAAAGTGTAAAAGATCTTTTAAGAGATTGCTTTTGGATGTTTGCTACAGTTTGTAAAGTGTAAGTAGTTCTATTGGGAGTTTACTTTTGGATGTAAGTTTGTGAGAATTGTAATTACATATAGTAATATTTATGTTAGAATTATGATGTTAACCTGTTAATGTTAATGGTGATGCTAAATAGTCTTTAGATTTGATGCAGTTGCATCAGGAGTTTACTGATTTTTTTTGATGTGGTTGCATCAGGAGTTTATTGATTTAAAAAAGGGCTTGATACAGATAAAATTGCTATAGTCTGTAGATGTAACCAACCGTCTTATTAAATAAGAAACACAGAAACAATGTAAAAGAGAAAGTCGAGAGGTCAGAGCTCAGAGCTAAATCTCACCCTTCCTTCTGCTGTCCCAGCTTCGCGAAAAGAGACCTACTTCCTGTCGGCTTGTTTTTTTATAGTATGTCGTTCTGCCTTCTCATTGGTTGTAAACCCAAACACATGACTGCCTCGTCACTGTCTGAATGTACAGCCCCCTAGGTCTTAAAGGTATATGTCTCCAATGCTGACTGTATCCCTGAACACACAGAGATCTTATGGGATTAAAGGCGTGTGCCACCACCGCCACACTCTTGCTATGGCTCTAATAGCTCTGACCCTGAACACACAGAGATCTTATGGGATTAAAGGCGTGTGCCACCACCGCCACACTCTTGCTATGGCTCTAATAGCTCTGACCCCCAGACAACTTTATTTATTAGCATACAATCAAAATAATATTTCAGTACAATTAGATTACCACCACAATAGTCATCTTAGACCCATTTAAAAAGACCATTCTATCTTGATCATCCTCTACTCCTTTACTAGGAGGTATAGCAGTCATAAAGAGCAGAAGTATTGCTATGATTATTCCATCTATTTGCAAGCTCTTAGTGGGAAAGCTGATTCAAAGTTACATAGAGTTAAGCTCTGAATCTTCACATATTATTTAAGAAGGGGGAGCTGTGGTGGCCCACAGAAGATATCTAGTGAGACCTTACTCAGGGTCACAGAATCTGAGCTTGCTTTACCCAGCAGGGCTGCATAATTGGATGATTTGACCAAAGGCATGTTTACCAGGTGTTTGAAGGGTCTATACTTGGCTGTATGGTATGTTTTGATCTTGCAAGGGGGAGGTCTTTTACCTCTCCTCTTGGCATATTATAAAAAGCCCTTTTGAATAAAGTTCTGGGCTGTTGGGTATTGACCCAGGTCCTCCCGAAGCTATCCTGTGTCTCTGTCTTTCTTCTCATCAGCTAGGTCTATCTTTCTATCTGATATTTTCTCATTCCTCTCTCCTCCACTTAAGAACCCTTCAAAAGGTGGGTACAGGTCAGAACTGGCCCCCACAGACTCCCACACCAAAATAGATTTTAAAAAAAAAGCTTCTTGGAAATTAAATAGTCCTGCATCTAATTTAAAACATAAGTAAGGCCAGGGCTGAAGAGATGGCTCAGTGGTTAAGAGCACTTGATGATCTTGCAGAGGACTGAGGTGTGATTCCTACTACCCACACAGTGGCTCACAACCATCTGTAATGCCAGTTTTAGGGAAACCAAAACCCTCTCCTGGGCTTCACGGGTACCAGAAATCCACACAGTACACACTCACACATGTAGGCAAAACATCCATATACATGACAAAAACAAACATAAAGAAATGAGATAAACTGGGTGTGGCGGCCTCACTTCTTTCACAGTGCTGAGGAGACTGGAGCAAAAGGATTGCAAGCTCAAGGCCAGTTTCAGCCACAGAGCAAGATCCTCTCTCAAAATAAGAGTAATAAGGATGGTGGTACTAATTAATAATAATAAACTACACTAAGTACCATCCCTAAAAATACTTCATACGTATATACCTTTATCTGTAAATTATACCAAAAAATAAGGAAAAAATATCACCAAGCATCATTCTTCCTTTAAACACAGGATCACAGAACACACCCAAATGCATTCTATGAGGTCAGCAGAAGTTTATAACAAAACAGCTACTAGAGAATGACAGAGCAATGCCCTGCATGTACACAGATGCAAAAACATCTGATAAAACATCCACAAAGCAATAGAGAGGGTCACACACCATGTTAAATAATATTTTTACATGAATTTAAAGTTCATTTAACATTAAAAAATCAATATAATTTATAATATTAATAAATAAGAAATTATCATGTCCATAAGTACAGAAAAAATACTTGACAAAATTCTGTACCTTTACTGAAAACACATTCAGCAAACCAAATAAAAACTAGTTTCCTTACTGTGACAATGAGTACCTATGAAAAACCTACAGCCACCATTATTCCTTAATGATAAAGACTAAACTATCCTCCCTCAACATCAAGAATAGGCAGGGCTTCTGCACCCAAGGTATTCACTAACAAAACCGTACAATGAGACAGCAAGTAGAAAATAAACAGAAATTTCTGTGAAATTGCCCTTGTCCAGAAATGACTGCAAACATGAAAACAATATAGATTCCGCTAAAAACCCATCTAGGATTCACTCATGGATGAATTTAGAAATAGCAGGGTATGCCGGGCGTGGTGGTGCACACCTTTAATCCCAGCACTCTGGAGGCAGAGGCAGGAAGATCTCTGTGAGTTTGAGGCCAGCCTGGGCTACAGAGTGAGTTGCAGGAAAGGTTCCAAAAGCTACACAGAGAAACCCTGTCTCAAAAAAAAGAAAGAAAGAAATGGCAGGGTACAAAGCCAGTATTAAAAAATAATTTATTATATTCTGCACCAGTAACAAATATCTGGAAAAGAAGAGTTCAGCGGCATCAAGCAAATACCTAGAAATGTGCCCAAGGAAAGATGGCAACGTCTACACACCCATCCTAATACTAGGGAGAGCTCAATGATGAACGAAGGGAGTTCTATAGAATCTTTCCATTTAAAAATCTAAACATTCTAAAATAAAGAATTTTTTAAAAAACTTTTGGTGAATATGGATGTGGAGCTGTGTTAGAAGATAGTATGGCTAATTGGACATGATAATGATACCAAGGACTGCAACAAAGACTCTTTAAAACATTTATGCCTAAATACTGATGGGACACTGCCATGATGTCCTACAACCTAGTGTCAAACAATTCGAAAAATTATACTCAGCATGCAAACACGTACATATATACTACATAGAGATTTCACCACACGTGCGCGAGCGCGCACGCGCACACACGCACACACACACACACACATGCACCCAACTCTGCAGTCATCTAAATTCCTTATCTACAAGGACATAGTATTTGCATAAGCTACAGCCACCTCCTATGTTAAACTGGTATAACCAGATGACTTAGAATAGCTAATGCCCTCCAAGTGCTACACAGAGGTTGCCTTGCTGCACTACTGAGGGCTAATGACAGGAAGAAAGACTGAATAAAACACACACACACACCAGAGCACATGAGTATCAATGAGCATGGCAATGTCTAAAGCAAACTGGAAAGACATGAACAAGCACACACCTAGTAAGTCATAGGATATCTGGGTTCTTTATACTATCTTTCACCTTGACAGAATTTGAACCCTTTCAACATAAAAAGTAGAGAAAACATATATCTTCAATAAGAGACATATCTTAAAAAATATGATGAAAGCTCACATTCTCAAGTTTGCTTTCACTGTTTTAGAAGCAGTGTACATGACTGGAATATCCCATTTCACACTGCAAAGACTCCTCCCTAAATCCCTCAGCACAACAGTTCAGGTTCTGGATGAATAAATTAAAACTTTCAAAGTGAACCACTCTTTAATTTTCCTAAGATTTATTTATTTCAATTTATTTTGTATAAGTTTTGCCCACATGTATGTTTGTGCATGTGTGTGCCTGGTACCCTAGGAGGCCAGATCTCCTGGCACTATAAATGGTTATGGACTACCAGGTATCAATAGTCACTGTTAAGATAAAGTAATACAGAAGAATATGAAATGAAAACAAAGGCAAATAGCCCACATCTAAGGCAAGAAATAAATAAGAAACTAGGATAAAAATAAATAGCATCATTATTTTCAGAAACTGTATTGCATACTTAATAAAGCCAAGAAAATCAATGGGAAAACCATTAGAACAATAAGTATACTCTCTTGGGCCCTGTGGGGAATGATAGGAAAGTCTCAATGCAATTACTTTCTTTAAGAATGGATAGCTAAGCTAAAAGCAGAAAGCCCGGTTAGTCAGCAGCAAAAGACAGGCAGATACACATTCCATACATGAGAAAACAAGGGGCAAAGATAGAGGAGGAGATGAGAGAGAATGAGGGAATGAGAGAATATGACCAAGGCTTAGAGGGCAGAGAGTGGGTGACCAGCAGTGCCTTGCTTCCTTTGTGAGCAGCCAGAGCTCAGAACTCATGAGAACCGACAGCTACCTGGAGCAAGGGGCAGTGAACAGGCACCGCCACAGAAGCGGCTGAGGCCATGGCAGCAGGTCACTGTAACTTCCAACAGTCGAGTGATAGATGTGTTCTTTACACAGGCCACAATTTAGTGGGTCATTAGGTTGGGGGGTGAAGAGGAACTGAGCAGGGAGACCAACACTGAGAAGATGGACTAAGGGTTGCTGTGGCAAGCCCTGTGGGTAAGACTGGACAGGCTGGTGAGACGGCAGTGGTGGGATGCACAGGCTTCTAAGTGGCAGATGCCAGGAAGGAGGAGAGCAGAGGAAACTCCGAGAGTTGTCATCCCTAGCCTGGACCATTCCCTAAGATGAGCAGGAATAAGATGATGAAAGCCGTGCTGGGGCCTGAACCAAAGTGTTAGGCCAGTGCTCCCCACTTCCCAGCCCACATCAGTGCATTCTTGTCAGAAAACAAAATGTTGACATCTTACCTGTTTTTGTCAAATGATGTTCTAGCCAAACGTGACTGTAAGATAGCTGTTATCTACAAGAAGAACCATTTAAAAATGAGTGTAAGCGACTCAACAGATGTTAACTTCTAGGCAAACAGCAGTTAGTCAGAACACTCACCATGGCCGTTTGGTCACCAAGTTTATCAAGACAGGATGCCCTGTGCAACTACAATGTGACAAATACACACAATTAGCTTCCTTGCAGATGACAGCAAGTACTTCTTTAGAGGCAATGGAAAACACTGATTACTCTTTCACTTAGTAACAGCAGAGATAACTCCTGATGTCTGTGGCTTTTCCTACTTAAGTTTCCAAATTCAAGTAAATCAGCACATTTAGAAAAGTGATAGCTATCTGGACAAGATGAAATAGGAGATTGAAAAGATGGCTTCTGAGCAGACGTGGTGCATGCCTTTAATCCCAGTTCCAGGGACAGAGAGGCAGGAGGGAGGCCAGCCTGAGCTACATGAGCCCTGCCTCAAAACAAAAGTGAAAACAAAACTGAGGCTTCCGGCTCATTCTGCTCTGTGTTCTGTGGTGCCAGACTGAAGGGCCAGCTGGCTTACCTGTAGCAACGTCTCCACAACATCTTCCACCTTCCCAGAAACTTCCAGGTCAAAGACATACTCCATTTTCCCCTGATGAGGACAGAAGCAGAGCGTGTCAGCCTGCTACTTTAAGAGCACCTGCCCAGCAGCTGCCAACTCTGCATGTTTCTGCTCTCATCCCCAAACTGAGAGCCCGCGGGGAGCAAGCACAAGACCCACAGCAGTCTCGTCACTCAGTGTCTTCCATGCCCCTGCACTTGGTCTGTACTTCCTGCTCTCATTCCCTGAGGGGTGGAGTTAGTTTTATGTTGAGTCTTTCCTTTTGTAATGTAGACATCTAATTTACATTTCTCTTAATGCTGCTTTGCTCCCATAAACGGACATTCTCTTTTGATTTGTCATGCAATGTTTCCAAGTTTCTCTTTTCAGTTCTTTTACCCACTACTGGCTTGACAATATGCTGTGGAAATGCACTATCCTGGCTTTCCAATTGATTTCACCTCACTGTGGTGGGGCAGTGATTTCAATCTCACCTTGGCTATGGCTTGCTTTGTGACCTAACATGTGATATGTGTCACTGTGGCGAGAATGTTCTGTGCTATATCCATGGGTCCATCTGGCCTCCAATGCTGACTCCTGGCTGGTGTTCTCTCCGCATGCTCTTCTCGTTCGTGAGTGGGACAGAACTCTCTCACTGTCACTGTATTGATATCTAGTTCTCCCTCAGCTCCCTCAATATTCACTCCATGTACTGAGGTGCCCCAGGGACAGGAACGCATGTACATGATGGCTACCATTACATGTTAACTTGATTGGGCCACAAAATGCCAATATATTTCAGTAAACATTGTTTCTGTATGTCTATGAGAAAGAATTAACATCTAGTCACTAGACTGACTAAAATGGACTAAGCTATTCAATGTAAGTTAGTCTTGTCTGTCAAGGTCCAAAGAGAACAAAAGACTACCAATAGAAACTTCTACCTTTGTGACTATCTTCTGGATGGAATGCTGGGTTTCCCTTCCCTTCAGATGCAGACTTGTCTTAGACTGTGTGCTCTTCAGAGGCTGGATGTCTCAGTCTTTATTATCTCCCCACTGATTCCTTGTAATAAATTCCTTTTAACAATCTCTCTCTGTCTTATCTCCACGCCCCCCTCCCATACATAAATGTAATGTCCAGATGGTCTGCATCCCTAGAGAACCCTCACATGCATTGATAGCTATGTGCCTGGCACTTGAGAAACAGGTCTGTACTTCAGATGGTCTCAGCAGAGCTACCTGAGGAAGGGTACCCAGGAGTGCTCTCAACCTGACAGGAGGGTAGGCTATTGCCCATGGAGGCTTTTGTCAAAGTGTAGAGGCAATGTCACAACAAGAGAACAGTCACAAGACATGAAGCATTTAGCAGGGAGGAAGGGACACTCACACATAGTGGTCAAACTCCTGGGTCATCTGCACATGCAAGTTTTCTTGTCTATAAAACTGCTTAAGCAGTTTGTGTTTCATAAGCTGCTAGACAAGATACTGCAGGCTGGCCTGCACCTGGAGCTGACTCAGCATGTGGGCCTGGGTTTGCACAGAGTGTGTGGCTTTTCTCATTCACAGAAGTGTCCTTATTAGGAGCTGGCTCCATCCCTGGTCCTATAAAAACCCCTTTAATAGGAGTGATGCCGTCCCCACACAGTTTGCTGCGGCGTGAAGGATCACAACAGAGGTGAAGTCACATACATGCCTATGCTTCCTTGACAAATCCTTATAACTTCCACCAAATTATGACTTTATAAAAGTTGTTATC
Source organism: Peromyscus leucopus (assembly GCF_004664715.2). Classification (NCBI taxonomy): domain Eukaryota; kingdom Metazoa; phylum Chordata; class Mammalia; order Rodentia; family Cricetidae; genus Peromyscus; species Peromyscus leucopus. Next base: position 24,336,414 of record NC_051064.1, on the reverse strand, counting down.
AAATATAGGGTATTTTAAAAACTAAGTAGTTCTTGACTACTCTTAAAAATAAATTTTCAGATGGTGGCGCACACCTTTAATCCCAGCATTCGGGAGGCAGAAGCAGGTGGATCTCTGTGAGTTTGAGGCCAGCCTGGTCTACAGAGCAAGATCCAGGACAGGCACCAAAACTACACAGAGAAACCTTGTCTCAGAAGAAAAAATAAATAAAAAATAAATTTTCAGCAAAAAATTCTCAGTGATACACAGTAAACTATGCTTATAAATTTGTACACTGACTTCAGTTTCTTCCTTCCTTTCTTAGAAGGTGATATTTTTATTTTGTGTATAGTTATTTTGCCTGCATACATATCTATGTACTGTGTGTACAGTGCCTGCAGAGGCCAGAAGAAGACATCAGATCCTCTGGAACTGGAGTTACAAATGGTTTTTAGCTGCCATGTAAGTAACAAATCCCCAGTACTCTTAACCCCTGAGCATCTCTCCTTTTCTTCCACTTCTAATATCATCTCTAAGCTTTTGCTATTAGGGCTAAAGTCTATGTATCCCTTGGGCACTTTTGCATTAACTGTTAATAAACTTTGAAGTACCCAGTATTACCATATTTGATTAAAGATGTTTATAGAACCATAAAAGTCCTACTGCTCCAAATCACTGTATACATTTCCAATAATCACTGCATTCATTTCCAATGAAAAACTTTACTTACCCGTTCTATCTTATATGGTGCCACAATATTGTGTTCTTTAATGAAATATACCTGAGAAAGGCAAATCAACACTGAAATAATGAAGTTTTCATGTGAAAAATTCCTACAAAGATACTATGAATTCAATGTTTACATGTTATACAGCTCTAGTTGGAAGTCTTTCTGGATTGTTATCCTTTATGCACTGCAACTACGTCATCAGCACACTCCCAGGCTTGTCTTTAGCACGTACCCAGAAAATGAGCAGGGCTCACCAGCCTGATGCAGAGTACTCGGGTCTCCTGGCTCCACTCCTGATCCTCACCAGAAGGTTTCAAATGCATACAAACCAGGTCAGACTACTCTTACAGCTCCCCAGTGGTTTTCTCATTTGCTCTTTACAGCCTTACCATGGTTCAGAGGCCACCATGAAAGTGGCCTGCTGCTATGCCAGCCTTCCTCTGAGCATGTACTCTGCTCTGACCCCTCTACGCGGACTCCACTCAACTCCTGTCTTGTGATCACTGCTGGCTCACCTTGCTGGCACTGCTAGTGGCTCTTTCTCTCTTTGCTAACCACTCTGTCTTAAGGAGCACAGCAACATTCCCTAGAATGCCCTACACTTTTGTCCTGCTTCTCATTTTCTTCATAAAATTTATCACTAACTGACACAGGAAGAGATTTTGCCCCCTCATCATCTATCTCCCCTATTGAACATATGGCTTAAAACTAATGTTCATACATGCACACATAATATACACACAAACATGTTATTCCAACAACAACAACAAAATCTGAAAACAAAACTCTATACCAAAACCTCTTTCTGAGACTTGGTGAAAGTCTTCTGGACATATGAAGCTTAAAATAACCCTTGGAAGAGTAGCTTACCCTGGGTGCCCCTTGATTTTGAATTGATTAGTCTGACCTGTATTTCTAAAACCAAGTTATTCATCCTCTACTAAGATGGGTAGTTCTCTAAAGAAAATGTTACTTTTAACTTAAAAAAAAGTTCCCTTTCCTCCCAAGATATGGATGCCCTTCAATAAGCGCATGATGTAAAAAGAAATACACTGTGAACACACCCAGGGGAAGGGATAGTAACAGGACTCCCCCACAAAGCACCACATGGGCTTTATCTGTTTGCATCTGGAGCATTAAATATGAAGTTGAAGATAGTTCATCTCTTCCTTTTTTAAAACTGGAATTACAGAAGGTGCTAACAGAAAGTTACTGAACTCAAAATCTCCCAGATTTCATAAGAGAAATGTCAAGGCATGTTAGACAGTGTTCTATGAACAAAGGGTTCCATGATGAGAGACAGCAGAGGCCGCTCTTGCCTCCTCCCACTCCACTCCCCCAGATGCTTCAGTGTTGCAGACTATTACTTAAAGGTGTGTTACTTTTCTTTATGTTGCACTTGTTTAACTCTGTGAAGCTGTGACACTGTGCCTGTCTAAAACACCTGATGGTCTAATAAAGAGTTGAATGGCCAATAGCAAGGCAGGAGAAAGGACAGGCAGGGCTCGCAGGCAGAGAGAATATACAGAAGGAGAAATCTGGGAGAAAAGAAGAAGTGGCCAGAGAAGGAGGAGGATATCAGGGGCCAGCTACACAGCAAGCCATGGAGTAAGAGAATGGGACAAGCCCAGAGGCAAAAGGTAGACAGGATAAGTTAAGTTAAGGAAAGCTGGCTAGAAACAGGCCAAGCTAAGGCCAGACATTCATAATTAAGAATATGCCTATGTGTGTGATTTATTTGGGAACTGGGTGACAGGTCCCCAAAAAGAACAAACAACAGCCAACAACACTTCAGGCACTGTCCTGCGCAAATCTCTGGATCAAGTGCTCAGCTGCAGTCACATTCCCCACAGAGTTCCTGCACGCATTGGATCACAGAATGTTTCTCTGGACCCTGACAATGCACAGAACTAGAGCATTGCAGAGTCTAGGCAACCCTGACAACAAATCCTGAGACAGTTAAGGAATGTGGAGCCCAAAACCAAAAGAACAAAGAAAGACCTCTGCTCTTTCTTTACTTAATTTTTTAATCTACAAACTAATTAATGATATGCCAGCAGAAAAATTACATTTTAAATGTCATGTGATGCCAATACTGAATTGAGTACTGCAGTGAATGCAGTATGTCTCTGGAATGAACAAAAGACAACAGCTCAGGTCATTCCTGACAGGAGAGACTACCCTTCTGGAGCACTGCCTGAGGCTGGTTCCGCAGCCTGGCACTGGCTTGCCACCTTTAGCAGTGGGAGGTCGCACAACCTTCCCACACTGATTCTGAGGACAAACTGCAATCCTTATACTTAGTAAACATGGAAGGGCCAATGGTAGAATCTTATCTTTTAAAATGTTTACTTCTCAATGACTAAATTCTCAAGGCATTTAAACATCTAATTCCAAGTGTTTTCAGTTGAGATCTATATTAAGTGAATAATTTCATCATGCAAAAAATTATACATACTCATGCACAGAAATCTTCATACAAATTTGGAAAAATACATACTAACATTTTTAGTAAAAATTTTTACTACATGCTTCTCACCTGTCTGAAAATGAGTGAAATACCCGAAGACTTTGCCCTGGAATACAGAAAAAGTCATCAGATACGTAAAATTTTTGTTGAAGTAAAATTAAAAGTGAAAAATGACATACTTTGCAAAGTGTCTGTTGGCTCCATTTTCTCCGTGTTTTCCTATTTTTAAACAATCTCTCAAAGGAATCTGGATAAAATTGAAAGAATATTATAAAAGTAAGCAAAAATAAAAGTACATGCACACACACGATTAGGAATGTCTCTGCACATATTTAAAACACCTTTACCTTAATGATGGGCTGAGATACTGCATCTGGCTCAAAAATCACTGATTTTGAACATATTTTTAATGATCCTCTGATTTTCCTAGGAGCCAAAGCAGAAAAGATTATTTGATGAACACCAGGACAATCACAAAAGTTATGATTCAGTTTACAACTCTCCTTTCTCAAAAGGTTTTGAAAATGTACATTTTTTCATGTTGTTAAGTGCATTTACTTTTAATATCCAAACTTATCAACAGTTAAATTTGTTAATAGTATGAAATTTCTAAGTATAAGCAAATAGAATAGAAAATGCCCATATACCTATCACCTAACTTTAGCATTGGTCATTTTTGCTTCTTGTATAAGACCTCCTTAGCCCAGCTGGTCTACATATAGAGCTCTGAGGAAGCACTCTTTTAATAATGGCTCTATTATAATCATGCTTAAAAATGAATAACTCTTTAAGGTCTCCACATACATTATGTTCAAAAACTTTCCATTTTATAAATGTATTTTCAGTTTGTTTACTCAAATCAAAATCCAAACAAAGTCCCCATTATATTTGATTCATATACCACTCACACTTGCTAATCTGAAATTATTTCCCGCCGAGCGGTGGTGGCACATGCCTTTAATCTCAGTACTCGGGAGGCAGAGGCAGGCGGATCTTTTGTGAGTTCGAGGCCAGCCTGGTCTACAGAGCAAGATCCAGGAAAGGCACAAAGCTACACAGAGAAACTCTGTCTCGAAAAACCAAAATAAATAAATAAATAAAATTATTTCCCACATAGTGACTTTTTTGTTGTCCCTTTTGCAATCATAGGCTGGAACCCATGTTCTCTTGGGGATTCCAGACCAGAGCCTCCCACTGAAACAGCAGCCCCACCTCCCAGCCCATAGCTGCTCTTACTGCATCTGTGTGACAGCCCTCTACATGTCCTTCCTTTATAGTCTCCATGGGATTAGATCAGATTCTGTTACATCTTCTGACAACAAGTCAGGGGGCAGGCAGACAGGTAGTGCCTTTACATCAGCAGGAAATACGAAGGACTTGAGGTGGTATTAATCTTGACATGCCCATTACAAAACTTCTCATTAACCTCTCATCCAATGGTTTTAGCAGCCACTGAAGATTATGATACACCATATAATTATAGTAAATAATTTCTATGAAGAGTCAGACAAGGGTATCTTTATAGATCATGCAGTCTCTGTCACAACTGTCACAGGGTGAGCAAACATGGGCCACATGGAAACAAATGGCAGTGGTTTCTCCCAAACAAGGGGTCATATACCAGTAAAAGCAGGTGGCCACTCAGATTGGGTCCAAACCTGTGTGTAGTTGCTGACCCCTCATACAGAACCATTACTTCATCCAGGGTTTAAATTCTACCACCCCTTTGTATTTACTAACTAGAATTTTTCAACTAAAAATAACTTCACATTAATCAGCAATTTAGTGACACTGAAGTACAATTTGTACAGGGAGAACAAAAATGCAAAGACAAAATATGCTTTGATTAATAGTTTTCAAAAAATTGAACCAAGCAACTGGATCTGTTTTTAAAGGAGTAATTAGTAGTTATGGAGGAGGTAGATTTTGCTCTGGTTCACACTGCATTATTTATTACTTCTGGAAGAGGCTGACATCTTTCACTGCTCCATGGTTTTTGATCATTACTTTACTGCATCATCATCCCAGTGACCAAGAGCAGGGAGCACTGTTACAAGAGAGATCCGGGAGCAAAGTCATGACCAGAGCCCTGCTCGGCAGCCTCAGGGGAGCCAGAACCACTCTAGGAGCCCTGCTCTGCTCGGCAGCCTCTGTCAGAGGAGCCAGAACTACCCTAGGAGCCCTGCTCTGCTCGGCAGCCTCTGTCAGAGGAGCAGAACCACTGTAAGTTATGCCACCATCTGGCTACCTAATTAAAGAGGGACTCCTACATAGTCCTGTGTTTATTTTAAAGACATCAGACCTCACAGTGCCCAGAGCTGCGTGAGCTCGCTCACCTTTCCTCATGGCTGCCCTGGTGCTGGACGTGGAAAGCTGTGTGCTGCTCAAAGTAGTACTCCTCCAAGTTGAGCAGCAGTAAGGAAAACCTAAACATGGAAGAAGAAGAAGACAGTTTCATGTTACATCTGGTTTACGGAGGTATAGAAGGCTTTGCACATAAAGAGCCTGCTCCCACATCCCCAGGCAGCACTCTGTGAAGCCCACACTCTCTCCCATGCCCCAAATGGAGTCCTTCACAGCGCAGATGCACTCTCCGAACACACACAAAAGCCCCAAACTGTGAAATTAAGTGTTTATGACAACCTTGCTCTCCTCCCCACGGAACTTTTGTGTCAGTGCGCACTGATGGTGCATGCCAGGCTTTCCTGTCCCTACCCTGCCATAACCCTGAGACCATGTCCCACACTGTCTTGAGTTCTTACGACTCCCACGAGGTAATGAGCTCTAGGAGGCAGGTGCGCAGATGGCTACTGTGAGACCAAAATGAGCCATCTTAGAAATAAGACCAAAATGCTTTCACCCTAAAATTAAGGCCTAAGATTTCTCCTTTTGAGAACAGGCCAGAAGTTACTGAGACCAGTCAGTTCAGATTCCAGAAACCAGGAAGTGTAAAAGTACAGAGTCACAAGGTAGTCAGGAGGTAATGGCTGCCAGACTATGGAATGTCCTCTCCCTGGCCCCCTAGGCAACTGCTTGACCATAGAATGTCCCAACCCTAGTTTCCATAGTGACTGTGTAATCACCAGATGCCCCCATCTGGGGGCAGCCAATGAAAAATGGTGGTGGGCAACTACTTCCTTAGAAGGAAAACTGAATTGTGATTTCTGGAATCCCTAGAAGCGAGCCAATCAGAATTGTACCTGTACTAGCACCCCTAAATGATGTAACCTTGTGACTTTTCCCTTTAAAAACTGAGCTTGCAGACAGGTGGGCGCTTCCTCCAGCCTCCACTGCGTTGGATGTATTGGACGAAGTCCCTGCCTAGGCTTGTATTGCTTTTGGATATCCAGAATTAAACCTTGCTTTTGCATTCCGGCATGCTCGTCTTTGGTGGTCTCTCTGGGGGTCACGATCTGGGCACAACACTACAACCAACCTGACGTGTAAATACCATACAAGTAGACTGAGTTGTATAGTTCCTTCAGTTTTAAGTGCTTTGTACTTTAAAAGCACAATGGCAGAAGTGTACGATGGTAAGGTGACTAGGGTAAAGGTGACTGCTGCTAAAGCCCTATGACCTGAGTGACCCCGGAACCCCGACCCCGGGGGAAGGGAAAAACTGACTCCTGGGAGTTGTCCATCATAGACCTCCACATGTGAACCACGGGGAGTGCACATGCACAACTAAAAAAATAAAGTAACAATTTAGTTGAACTGCCACAGAAATAGGTACATGGCAAAAAAGTGAAAGAAGCGTGTTTTTGGCTGCAGAGTATCAGGGAACGCTGACAGCATTTAGTCACGGAGCAGCTTCCAGAAGGCATCAGACTTCAGGTGGATCTAGACGCTCTGCTGTCCTTGAGGGAGATACCCAGATTAAATGTGCATTATACAGAATATTGCTTATTTTGCTTCCTCCTGGAACAAAACTAAGATGCGAATAAAATATTTTTAAAAGACAAAACCCAAAGATGACAGCAAACTAGAAAGATATCCAAGCACGGAAGAGATGTGAGCTGATCTGTGGAAGGCAGGGAACAGATGGGAATGAGCTATACAGAGAAATCAGTGCAGATGCTTCCTGGGACGATACCACTCATCCGAAAACCAGCGCAAGCACACGGCTTTACCCGGTGTCCGGCACCGAAGAGTCCCTCCAAGATGAGAAGCTTCTACTGTGAAAGAACAAGACACAAACAAGCACAGGAATACCAACTGAGGGAACAGAGACAATACAGGGTCAGAAGAAAAGGTCAAGACTAATATTACCCTTATAAAGACCAAACATGACAGAGTAACACCCAAATAACCGGGGAGAATGCACAAGAAGGACTAGAGACAACACAAGGAACAGAAGAAAAGGTGAAAACACTCTGAGTGACATGAGAGATTGTTCATTCAGAACACAACCTGACTGCGGTGGGATAATGCTTTTGTACACTGGTTTAATAAAACGCTGATCATCCAGTAGCCAGGCAGGAAGTATAGGCTAGATAAGCAGACAAGGAGAATTCTGGGAAGAGGAAGGCTGAGTCAGGAGATGCCAGCCGTCCAGGGAGCAGCACATAATGACAAACAGGTAAAGTCATGGAAAATATGGCAACATATAGATGAACAGAAATGGGCTGAGTTTAAGTGTAAGGGCTAGTCAATAGCAAGCCTGAGCTAATGGCTGAGCAGCTTTAATTAATATAAGCCTGTGTGTTTACTTGGGTCTGAGTGCCTCCGGGACTGGTGGGTGAGAGAGATTTGTCCTGACTGCAGGCCAGGCGGGACACAGAAAAACTTCAGCTACACCTGACCCAAAGGACTGACTTATGAAATTAAAATTAATGATAACAGGAACTAGTTTTACCATCAAAGTTTTACTGACCTGTCCTGCATTTAAAAAATTTCTGAACAATTAATCATAAAGAAGTCATAAATAATCTCCAGTATATTAAAAAAAAATTAGTCATAAGCCAAACTGCCAGAGCACAACTCGAAATCCTTTGCAGCCCATCTGATTTCCAGTACAGTCATCAGATTCAGGAGGATGGTGTCACTCCTTTGATGTGTCAGGTGATGTCCAGGAAGGCACCAATCAGGAACTTATTCACTAATTACTGCCCCCTGCCCTAGATCTTGGCTGCACCTGAATGGTGGTATGCAGTCCTTCCTTCTGTCCCCTGCTATCCCCTCTCCTCCCATGGGAAGGGGAAACAGAGTAAGTGTTCTTTAACAAGACACATGCATGAATTTACGGCTAGGAAACACAGATCACCTCCCAAAACAACTGTTCTTCTACGTGGTGATTAAGATAGATGCCCACCACAGTTTGGCACTAAATCTATCATAAATGAATAGTAGTTTCCTTTGTTTATAAACACTTCCATTTTATAAGAAATGCAAACCTACAGAGAAGGAACCTAAGCAATCACACTCCTTAACATTAACGGCTTAAGGGCTGTTTGTTTTGTTTCCACTGAAGCCTTTACTGGTACCTGCTTTAAACATATTCTGTGTGAAAATTATTTCAATTATCTTTCAACAATAGTTTCCAAACAATATTCTATGGAGTAAAAGCTAATGCTTTAAAAACTTTAAATTCAGGGCTAGATAGGTGGCTCATTAGTAAGAGCACTGACTGCTCTTCCAGAGGACCCAGGTTCAATTCCCAGCACCCACATGGTAGCTCACAACTGTCTGTAACTCCAGTTCCGGGGGATTTAACACCTTCACACAGACATACATGCAGGCAAAACACCAATGCATGTAAAAATAAATAAATTATTAAAAACATTTGAAGTCACTTTTTTGCAGTTTCATGATTTTGCGCTCTCACGCACTAATGTTACAGCTAGCCATTAATCACTTCTTTAGACTTGTGCCCCTGGGTCTGCGTAGTCTCAGTGTAACCCACCTTCAGAGTGTGGGTCATTTTCTAGATACATTTCAATTTAGCGAGTCATTTATATCAAACACATGTTATTCTATCCTCGAGTCACCTGAATTTAAAACATATTGATGATATGCTTAACACTTGACTGACTGTTCCACTCCAGACAGCCAGAGGGACAACCCTGCATGCACGGCGACTCCACAGTTATTCCCAGTCATGCTGACAGTGGGTACCAGTCAAGCCTGTGTCTAGGTTACATGTGTAAATCTGGCACAAGCTCAACGGAAAACCTGCTTTGACACCAGAGTGGCACTGCACAAGCCACAGGACAGCCACACTTTCAGGGTTTGCCACCCATACCCTGAAGATTAAGCCAGGCTGTTGTGGTCCTACTAGAGAGCTGGCTGAGCAAACAAGTCATTTAAAATTCAAAAAACAAAATAAACAAACAGAAAAAAACCCTTCTTGGAATACTGAAGAGATTAAGAAAACAGACAAACAGAGAGATTACAGTCTGGTGACACCACCCTGCAAACAACATGCCACGCCCACACATCAGCAACATCTGAAGAGAGCTGGAGGGGCAGAAACAGCAAAACCTGTCCTTGTCCATCACAAGAGCCACACCCACCACTCCTATAACAAAGGCAGGCTCACAAGAGACAGGCTTAACAAAGGTATTTAGACTTTTGCATGACTGGAAAGCATTCCAAACACCCAGAGAAAACTGTCTCCCTTTTACGCTTATATCTGAGACACAGGCAAAGCAGACAGCTGTGTGGAAATGTGAACGTCAGAAGGTGCTGGATGAACAGTGCACCCAACAACAGTTCTGCTGAGTCTTCTTGGCCTCCAGCTATGTGTATGGTCAGGACCTCGCACAGTGAAGGGCTTCAAGAGAGGAACAGAAACTGACCTCTCTAGTTTCTGTGGTTGGTTAGGGGAGAGGGACTCGAGGCTCTATGAGACAGCTTGGAGGGAAGTTCTGGATTCAAGACTCACTTCGGGGAGAAGGGGACAGAAGCAGGAGGTCAGGGACCTCACATATGAGACGTTTTCAGCTCTTTAGTTCAAGCACTCAGCACACTAAGACCATCCTCTGGAAGAGTCTTTCAGACTCTCAACAGTTACTTACATTAGACTCCATCTAACTACATGAACATCAATCTCCCCATTTTAATTTTGTTCACACAAAAAAACCTAAAAACAAACAAGAAAACAAACACTTTATCCTCCGCCCAAGCGAAGGTGACTGAACTCTACTTCATTTTTACCTTCCAATCAGAACTCTGCCCACAGAGATTAGAGGCCTAGGGCAGGACTTCACTGGTAACTCATGCTGGAGATTGGTGACAACTTCCTCCGTCTGTGTCTGTGAACCTTCTGTCCATCCAGCGCTAACAAGCAGCCAGTACATGCATGCTCTCTCAGCATCTCTCAGAGTCCCCAGGTCACTAGAAAACTGCAGTCCTAACGCAAGCTCTCCCTGCGTTTTTACATCAGCAGACACCTGTGTCCACTGCATCTTCACACACCTTACGAAATTCTCTTTTAGACGAAGGCCGTTGTCGAGAAGAGCACAAAAGAAGAGTCACTTTCTCTGTCCTAAGTCCTCATGGCCCTGCCTAATAGCTACATATGTCCTCATTTCAAACACAACTTTAGAAAATTCTGGTTTTGTTTTCTTAACCGACAGCGTTTTTCAAAGCTTCCATTCAGGGGAGGCTCCAGTTTTCTTGAAGCCAGTTATAAGTGAGGACTCAGCTCTGGAAATCAATGTGGAGGAACACGATCATATGGCTGTTTGTGTTCCCTTGCAGTTCCCTTTGGCAACTGCTCAGGAAAGGCAATTCGGACCAGAAGTTCTAAATTATATTTTGATGATAGTATATACTTCTTGAGTGAAACTGCTTTCCTGAACTGTCCAATAATAGTGGCTTTCTTTTTCACTTTCAAGTTTTAATACTGCTTTCTTTAAAAATCTAGGTTTTTAGGCTGTAGCCTCACTCCCTTGATTCAAATAGGTGCCCTGCATCACGGCTTTCTCTGAAGGTTTCCTCACTGCTACTGGGTTCACTCACGTCTCTTTAATGTTCAGAATCAAGTAAACTTCACAAGCTCTGCAGTCAGTAAATTAAAACTTTAAAAGGGGAAGTGGGGAGCTGTAATTAGCTCAACCATGCTTCTCAGCATTTGTCACGGCTGCCACTTCCTGTTTCCTGATCTACCCCAGGTACACCTCTCTCACTTTTTCCCCTGTTCACTGCCAGGGCCCGCAGTGAATGAATGCAAGTATGTTATCTCTGTTCCTCTTTCCAAAGGTCCTCACTGTATGGGGGACCTCATACACTCTGGTCCTGAGCTCCACAAACTGACATTCAGAACTCACTGCCTCTCCTTGCGGGTTGATACTTACGTGTCAATCTGCAGCTTTTCACCACTGGATCCTAATGTCAGCTCCTGTCCCCCAAGCTTCAGTGACACCTCAAACACACATTAACCCTCGTCCTGGTTTGCGTTTTGTTCTTGTGATAAACTCCATGACCAAAACCAACTCAGGGAGGAAAGTCTTTATTTCTGTTTACAGGTTACAGTTCATCATCCAGAGCAGTGGCTCTCAACCTGGGGGTCCAACTACCCTTACACAGGGCCCCTAAAACCATCAGAAAACACAAATGTTTATATTACAGTTCATAACTGCAGCAAAATTAATTATGAAGTAGCAACGAAAGTAATTTTATGGTTGGAGGTCACAAGGAACTGTATTAAAAGGGCTGCAGCATTAGGAAGGTTGAGAACCACTGCTCCAGAGAAACCAGAGTAGAAACTCAAGGCAGAAACTTGGAGCCAGGAGCTGAATAAACCTCTGAGAGGAGCACTGCTTACTGGTTTGCTTCCAGGTTCGTGTAAAACTACCTTTCTTGGACAACCAGAACAACCTGCTCAGGACAGCGCCTCCCACAATAGGTAGACCCTCCTCTACGAATTAGCAATCAAGAAAACGCCCCCACAGACAGCTCACAGTCCAATCTGAGGAAGGCAACTCCTCACATGCGGTCCCCTCTTCCCATGTGTCTAGTTAGTGTCAAGTTATCCACATTCTACAAATTTGCACAGGAATATGAGTGATTAAATAGTATTTCTAGTTCCTGTGCCCAATGGCTCATGTAAATTACTGGCCCTTCTTTCTCTGCAGAAGGTGTGGTTCCCTAGCAAAACCATTTCACTATTTCAGCTGACTTTCCTAGTCCTTCCCCTCCACAGCACATTTATCGCTTCATTACTTAGCCCAACTCTAAGAAATTATACTCCCTTCTCAGTGGTGAGATAATTACTTCCTGACCCAGCTCAGCTAACAAAACCCCTCCCGCTGACACTACCCATAAAGCCTCCTGCTTCTAATTTCAAGTCTCCACATCTATGATGATAAAGGTAGAAACATGACCAGTGCTCTTAAAAACCCTTCGGCTTTCTCACTCATCAAGACTCATAGCCCAATGGACTGGGTGACAAAGCTCAGTGCTGAAGCGCTTACCCAGCACATGCAGGGCCTTGATGCACCCTGCAGTACACACACAAAGCCACGGCAGCGGTGCAGGGAGCCGTGGGGACCCCACAGCGGCAAAGGAGCAGTTGGAAAGAAGTAGCAAACAGACAGAAAACACGGATGCCTAACTGACATCACCTTGAGTTCTCTGACTTTCATGTGCGCACAGTCATCTAGGAAGCATGTTGAAATGAGATTCTGAAATGGACCTGGGGCGGAGCCTCTGACTCTTCCAGGCATGCTCATGCACTGGTCTGCGGATGCAGTGAGACTGAGATTCCAGTGTCATATAAAGTATGTTTCCATCACACCAGAATCATTTAAACTTCAGAGAACTTAACAGTGAGCACTGCCCAGAGGTTCCCAGGCCTTGTAAGTCACCGTGGGACAAAGGCTGCATTTGGGCCCAAGAACTCGGAGCTAGTCCTAGTCTGCACTTAGTCTCGGTGTCAGTTTTGTCTTGTGACTCAGTTTCACGGATTTTAGTCTCTCTTGGCAGAAAGGCAGCAGCAGCAGCTAGGATCAGTTGTCCCAGGACACAGAGAGAACTGCCTAGGCTAACAGGCTCCTTCCTTTCCTCTTGCATCCCATAATGGCCATTCACATTCTGGATGTGTCTTGCCCTCTGCTAATCTTCTCTGGAAATGTCTTCAGACACACTGAGAAGTGTGTCAACAGGGGCTTCCCAATGCAACCAAGGTGACGAAATAAGCCGCCACACACGACCAAGCCATGTGACCTAGTCAAATCATTCACTTAGTTTCTTAAGTTCAACTACAAGATGTAGTAGAGATATTGAATAGATGACCTTATTTAGAAAACAGACCCAAAAAATCTGAGTTTAAAGAAATCAGAAGGGCTGGAGAAGCGGCAGCAACCACCACAGAGAGGAGGCCTCCTGAGCTTCCAGAGAAGACATTCTACTTAAAAACAAAGGTGGTGTCCTGGGAAGCTGCCCAGAATCTGGTTATGGCTTTGTGTTTAAGGCCATCAATCCTGGTTGTCCACAGGCTTAGACCCCAGCTCCCAAATGATGCCAGGGAACACGCTCATGCTTCCCAACTGTGGACAGGGATACCACAAGTCCTGCCAGATCTTACAGATTTAAGCAGTCCCCTGTCAAGCCAGTGGGGTTAATGACAATCCAAAGCCACAAATACTGGGCTGCCCAGGGGTAACAAGCAGGACCTATCATGTCTTGCCACCTGGTCATTCTGAAGGATTCAAGTTTCTCTCTCTCAAGTGGCAAAGCTGGACAGCTGAGTGCTCTCAAGGGGAGCAGGGCAAACCTGCAGCCAACCATTTCTCTGCTGGGTATCACGATTTACTGCTTCTCCAGCAAGTCCTGGTCTGTTCTCTGGTATCTGCCTTAGTTTAGAATCTTCAAAATGCTAAGAAAATGATACATCTAGCAAGACTATTCTCAAAGCATGGGCAAAATAAGGATACATTCAGACATACAAAAACAAGGGCAGTGTACTATCATCAGACCCCCGCTCAGAGGAACTTTTACAGGATATTATTAAGAAAGAAAATTTTCATAAGGAAGACATGAGATGCAAGAAGGAAAACCCATCAAAGACTGTAGCAAGCATGCACATAAAACTACAAAATTATTAGTCAGGCAGTCATAATGTCTAATGTGTCGATTTAACTGGACAACAGTGAACTATAATTCAGTATGGGACGACAGGAGTAATTACTCCAGGGGCTGCACACTGACAGAGAGGAAAGCAGGAGAATGACTAGCTGCAGACAGTATATTAAATGTTAGCATTTCAAGCATGAGCACTAAAACAAAGATAAAATTAGAATATAGCACGCCACACTCTGCATGAACACTAAAGAGAGCACAGGAACTTCAGTTAATCCAAAGGAAAGGGGCTGAGGGAGGAGATGAAGTCCAAGACCGCAGTGAGATGGCAGAAATAAATCTGTAATAATAATAAATGAACTATTTCTTAAAACAAAGATTCAAATTAAACTACTAAAAAAATCAACAAGAAGGGATCAGCAAATGGCTCAGTGTTTGCTGCCGAGCCTGAGTTTGATATCTTGGTGGAAGCAGAGACCTGCCTCCTGCAACTGACTGCCACTCACACATGCTCACACATACACACATGCACACATGCACAAAATAAATGAACAAAATGTAATAAAGTTTAAAAGTTAGATCATACACTAGTTCGTAAGAAACATGCATAAAACATGAGGTTACAGAAAATGTAAAAAAATGGAAAATTTTATATAATGAAAATCACCTGATACAGCTATATGAATATCAGACAAAATAAAAAAATATTACTAGAAACAGTGAGATTATTATATGTTCCTAAAAGATTCACTTCAGGAAAAAGATAACAATTCAAAGTTTCTCATAAAATACAAATTAACAGTAAGTAAGAGGCTGCACAGAACATTTGCCTACCATCTGCAAGTCACTATGTACAATCCCCAGCATCCCCAGCACTGAGGAAAAAAGGAATAAGTAAAATAATAATAATAATCAATAAAAAAATAAACCAAAGACAATTTTTTGAAAGCTTTTTGACTTAAAAATGTTAGGACAATTTCTAAATATCTGGTGTTAAAATGGAGACCATAGTGGTATTTAGAAGAAACTAGTCAAAGATATAACTCAGAGGTAAAGTGTTTACCTTCCATGCACAGGGCCCTGAGTTCGATCCCCAGTACATCAACAATAACAAAAGAGGAAAGTATCACTGCACCATGGTTAATACAATGTGGGTATGACACACGCTTGTATCATAGCAGTTAGAGGTGCAGGCAAGAGGGTTAATAATTCAAGTCTAGCCTGGGCTATATGTGACCCTATCTCATAAAAGAAAGAAAGGAAGAATGGGATGGTAGTGAAGGCAGGAAGAGAAAGAAACTAAAATTAAGTACTGAATCCTTAAGCATCCACTCCTATTTATATCACACTTAAAATGATATAGCTGATGCAAATCATACAGCAAAAACTCAAACCCCATGTATTCTTGTTTAGGAATAAGTTAATTTGAAATAATAATGGAATAAGGAGATAGGCTACTAAGCATTTTCTGATGAAGCCAATATAAATTTTAAGTTAATTAAAATAGTTGCAACATTTATTTTCTCTCTCATTGATATATGTGATAAAAACTGGACCTTTCTTCTTCTTCTTCTTTTTTTTTTTTTTTTTTTTTGGTTTTTTGAGACAGGGTTTCTCTGTGTAGTTTTGGTATCTGTCCTGGATCTCACTCTGTAGACTAGGGTGGCCTCAAACTCACAGAGATCCGCCTGGCTCTGCTTCCCAAGTGCTGGGATTAAAGGCTTGCTCCACCAACGCCCATTTTCAGCCATTTTTTTAAAGGCACAACTTTTTTTTATCCATTACATTCCCAACTGACTGAGTGCTGATTCTGTACGTTATCTCCTTTTCCAATATCTGGCATAACCAACAAAAGGGGAATAAAAGACTAGAATGCTCCATGACAGAAATGGAAGATTTACATGGGAGAATAACAAATCACTTAGTATTCTAAAAAGATATTTTTAATAAATGCAAACTCAATTGATAAACAAATATGTTGAGTAAAAACAAAAATTAATATCAGCGTAACCAAAGAATTATATATCCATGGGCTCTCTGAAGCCTAGTGGAAGTCTCAGGAATGCCTGTAAGACTATTAATGTAATGTACAGGCATACAACAGAAAATTAAGACTCATTAACACTTTAGCCCAACATGACAGCTTACAAACCACAGTTGTTCGTTCTATTACATCACAGAAATAAAACGACAGCTTTTGCTTTGAAGGCCTGTGTCTCAACGATGTAAACTTCTACATAAGTAAGATAAAAATAGTTGTGAAGACAAAATTTAAATAGAAGTATTCATAAATAGAAAAGCAAGTGGCAGTTTGTAGAATATCCTCAGTTGCTTACCCACTGACCATGCTCTCAACTATTTCAAAGAATATATGTGAATTTCTCTCTTTACTTTTTCATTAGCCTTCATCAATATCTAAGCATGGTATTTTTAAATAACTAGAAAAATAATTATGGCTCCTGACATAATCGTAGGGATACAAAAGCACTTAATTGAACAAATAAAATGAATCGTTTATTTGCTTTCTAATCCTAAAAATAACTAAAGCATAAAGTTTTTTCATAAACTTCAGGAAACAGTACCAGTGCATGGTTATACAAATCAGAAGTCTCAGTGCAGGGCTGTGTAATTTAACAAGTAGCAGTACAGGATTCCAGTTAAAGTTCAATTTTAGATAAACAATATACTTAGTCTATACTGAGTTTTTAGTATAAATATATCCCCAAATCTACATGGGACATATGCCAAAACCCTGCAATTAATATTTAACTGAGTGTGTCATACCTAACAATCCCAGGCCAGCCGGGCTTCCTTCTCCAGCCCTGGTAAATGCCGTATACCATCCATCACCAGCCACCAGTCTCATCAAACATCTGGAATACCTATCTACTTCGCTGCATTCTTTCTTCCATCTTCACTGTGATGGAAACCACTTGTGCAGAATCTCCCAAACAGGCTCTGACTTCTACTTTTGTAGAAAATACGGCTTATTCTAATTGGAGCTGAATCAGCAATCCGAGAAATACACACCAACTTCAGCTTCTCTTTCTCTGGGGTCATTGTTTGATAGCTGTAGAAATCTAAAATCCCTAGCTCAGTATGAGAGGAGCCAGGGAGGCCACAGTGCAGAGGGAGGCCTCTGGTTATCTCTCAAGCTAGCCTCCAGCTCCTCAGGAAAAGGAACAGTTCTCTGAGACGGCTAGAGCCAATACCCTTTATCACCATTTGTCCTTAATGTTGCCAATGATAGATAAGCCAAGAAACATGTGCACAGAAATGTTAAATTTGGGTCTTAGTAAGGTTCATTTTCCAAAGTTAACTTTTAAAAGTTGGCCTTTTTGGATGGAGTCTATGATTTATAAAGAATCAATCCTCACAGTCAGAGACCGATCCTCTAATTAAAATAGATACCTATAAATAGTACCCTAAGATTGCAAAGCCATTAGGTAGAGAAAAAACATTGGGACTGGTCAGGGAGTAGAATTCAACTGCCAATGCTGATTGTTGATGCTGATAGCTGATACATGCTTGGGGTAGGAGAATTCTAACCATGGAGTATTGTGGGCCTAACGTAAACAAAACAGCATATGCGGGAAATAACAAGGGCAGCAGGTAACCCTTGCATTACAAAACAGTGTAAGATGATCAAAATACAGAATCTAAAAGACAGAACAAAACACCCCTTTCCGGTTTCCCTGCTCATCACTGAGGCCACAGGATTGTTACAAACGACTATTAATGAAGTCTAGAACATGGCAACAGTTCAAACGTTTAAAACGTTAATGTGAATGCTCATCAATGCAATACAGAACACCAACAAGTCTTAACAAGTCGTTGGTGCCAGACAAAGAACCCCCTTTTAAACTCAGGTGGGAAATGCAATTTCAGGACGGACCACCTGACCAGCCAGACATTACAGATTAAAGAGAGATGGATGTTTGCATGAAGGAAGCGGGCGGGTTGAGTAATAGCTACAGGTGAAGGGAAATCCACCCAAAATTAAAAGCTGCACCTGCGTTTCTAGGTATAACCAGCTTGGCTGGCTCCACGAGCGACAACGTGTCAGCCCGACCGCAGCTCCCACAAAGTCCGTGTTTGCAAAAACGGTTTAGCCCGCATTCCTGTTGGAACCAGAGCTGGATTTTCCGCAGGCGTGTGGGTCACAAAACCGCACTGGGAAGGACACGCGGGGCGGAAGTGCGCTTTGCTACAAGGGGACGGGATCTGCGGGAGGCCATAGCCTTACCCAAGTCCTTCCTGGGCCGCGGGTGGCCGCGACCGGGCCGCCGCCGCACACGCTTCTCCAACAGCCTCCCACGCAGGCCGGTTGCGGGAGGCCGCGGGCTGCTTGCCCCGACGCGGGCGCGGGGCTGGCCCGGCCTTCGCAGCCCGAGGCCCCGGCAGCCGGGCCCACTCGCGGCTCCCGGAGCCGGGAGGCGCCCGCGGCCTGCGGGAGAGCGCCCGGGCGCTGCCCGCCCTCCCGGCCTCCCGCCCCGCGCACCTCTCCTTGGAGTAGAGCTGCAGCTGCTGCTCGCGCTGCCTCTTCCGGGTGAACGCCATGGAGGCCCGGGGCGCGCAGGCCGCCGACTGTCCCGAGCAGTCCCGAGCGGCGCCGCCGGGCGGCCGAGAGCCCCACTCTGCGCCCCAGGGCCCGCGGCGTCCCGACCGCGCTCACCGCAGCATCCTCGCGTGGGGACTCGGGCGACGCCGTGACTCAGGCCCGGAGGAGGGGCGCGCGCTGACCCGGGGCCGCGGAGCCGCGTCCTCCGCTGTCCCGACTAACCTCTGCAGCGCTGCTGCGGCGTGGATACCTCACACGTGAAAGCCGACACTGGCCCGGGAGCCCCCCAGTTGTTGGCGGCGGGGACATGAAATAACAACGTTTTGAATTTTCAATCCCAAATTTCAGTTATTGAAATAACTGATGGCATTTTTTAAAATAACAACATTAATGAGGTACAACCCACGTACCAAACAATTGCCCAATTTTAGTGTTGCAGTCTATGGTTCTTACAAGTATTCATAGATAGGTGCAACTATGGCCACAGTGTGAGGATATTTGTTTTTCAAACCTTTACGTTTTAGCAAGCCTAGCTGCCTCTCCAAAAACCTTTGCCCTAGAAAACACTACTTAACTTTCTATATCTATGAATTTGCCTAGTCTGAACATTTCAAATAAAAACAGCTATACAATATGTGGTCTTTGTGTCTGATTTCTTTCATTTATCATAATGCTTTCAAGGTTCATGAGCTGTAGCATAAGTCAACATTCCGTTTCTTTTTCTCACTGACGTGTATTCTATTGTATTCCATACTACATTTCCATTAATATATTCAGCAGTTGCTAGGAATGTCAGCATTTCCACCTCTTAGCTATTAAGAATAATGCAGCTATAAGCATTCACATCCCCGTCTTTGTATGCACATGCTTTCATTTCTATGGAGCGAAGCTGAAATCAAGGAGTGGAGTTGCTAGACTTGTCTAATAACTCCGTCTCTAAACTTTGAAAACACACCATACTGCTTTCAAAGTAGCTGCACCATTCCACTCCCACTAGAAGTGAGGAATGGTTCTGACCTTCAACAATACTTATTATCTTTTGTATTAAATCTAGCTACCAAGTGTGACTAGTATTTCATGGGAGTTAGGGCTTTTCAATACTCTGAGAATAAGCTGCAGATTGCTTACCTTTGAGGGACTCTCAGATAACAAGCCTCCAAATTGTGTGCATGTTGAAGCACACCTACCATTGTCTTAAGGACCAGGTTCTTCAGGGCTAAATTAAAAACAAAACAACCAAAAAACATTGGTGGTAAAGTAGCAATGCATCTTAGCTGTCTTTATTCGGTGTCTGAATGTGGGGGGAAGTTGTGGGTAATAAATGAAGAGACCTGAGGACCCTGTGTCAGTGAATTTCTTCCTTGTGTCCCAGTGCTGCACAGATCCTGTAACTGGGAGACATTGGCTTAATGGTCCCTTGGGAAAGTGTCATTGTGTGCATATGTGCACTGTGAAATAAGATTATGAGAATTGCTGAGGTACTACATGAGAAATTTCTATGTGAGAAATATGACAATAGATACTATGAAGTCAGAGGAGAGAAATTAATTTGACTAGAAGAAGGTAAGGAAAAAATAGACCAGAATATAACTTTTCTTTCAATTAAACACTGAAGAAAGGTGTGGTCCCGGGTAGCTTGAGAGTGACAGATTCTCTCCTGGACCAAATAGCCAGGTTCCTCCAACTCTTCTTAAGTGAGCCTTGACATTGACTACAAAACCTGTGGACTTCTAGCACATACCCTTGATGTGGAATATTAAGATGTGTTACATTTGTTTATGCTGTGGAATATTTATTTAATGATACAAAGATGTGTTGCATTCTTATATGTTCCATTTGTTTAATTCTGAAGCTGTGTTACTTTGCCTGTATAAAACATCTGATGGTCTAATAAAGAGCTGAATGGCCAATGGCTGTAGTTGAAGTTTTCCTGTGTCCACCTGGCTCCTGTGTCCTTGCTTTTCCGCAGCCACTCAGACCCAAATAAACACACACAGGCTAATATTATTTATAAACTGTATCTCCATGGCAGGCTTCTTGCTATCTAGTTCTTATATCTTAAATTAACCCATTTCTATAAATCTATACCTTGTCACGTGGCTCGGGCTTACTGGTATCTTACATCTTCTCATGGCGGCAGCATCTGACAGGGTCTCCTGATTCAGCCTTCCACTTCCCAGAATTCTCCTCTCTGCTTGTCCCGCCTATACCATACTTCCTGCCTGGCTACTGGCCAATCAGCATTTTATTTATCAATCAGTCATAGCAACGCATTTTCATGGCATACAGAAAGTCATCCACAGCACTTCCCCTTTTCTTTTCTTTTTTTCCAAAAGGAAGGTTTTTAACTTTAACAATAATAAAATTACATATAACAAAGCAATTATCAAGCAAGAACTATAGTTCTATAGAACTATAATATCTAGTCTATTTGTATTTGGCAAAATTAAAGAAGATATCCTATCTATCCTATATTTGTGAGTCTAAGGTTTCATATCTAACTTATCTTTTATCATAACTAAGGAAATTATAACTATCTAGTCTTCAACTACACCAAAGACCTCAGAAGTTTATACTATTACCTGAGAAATGGGAGAAGGATGCAAGCAACTTTCAGGAGTCTTGTGAGAGTAGACAGAGACAGCTGGCAGCCTGGACAGTCATCCAAAGTTCCTCTGTAAAGTTGGGGCATCTGTCTTCAGTCCACAGGCCTAGAGTCTCTCAGTCACTTCTCTCTGTGTCATGTAGAATATCTGGCAGTTTCCTCTGTGAATCAGGAACCTGAAGGACCATTTCACCTTTCTATGGGTCCTGCATGTCCAGTCGATCAAGCAGTCCAGGCAAGAACAGTTTCTTGCCCAAATGGCTATTTTTGCCAAGAAGAAGATAAACTCCATATGGAGTGTCTTCGAGGCCCATCCTCCTCTCTGAAGCAAATTGGTGCTGCCAGGAGCAGACATGTCTCACTGTCCAGAAAGTCTAAATTTTTAAAACATTTTAAATGCCATATTCTGTAGGTTTTTGAAGTGTTTGAAGATTACCTACCTAATTAAATTATATCTATGTATACCTAGAAAACTTAACATGACTGTAAGTTTGACTATCATAGAAGACTAATTATTAATCTGTATTGATTATCCATTACACTTTAAATGAGTTACATAAACATAATACCTTAAACAAGAGTAGAAATATACATACAGTATAACAAAATCAACTCTAAATGTGTATCAATAAACTAAAATCTATACCAATGTAAAACATTTTAAACAAGTTGCTCTTTAAAAGTAGGTTCAAAGCCGGGCAGTGGTGGCACACGCCTTTAATCCCAGCACTCGGGAGGCAGAGGCAGGCGGATCTCTGTGAGTTCGAGGCCAGCCTGGACTACCAAGTGAGTTCCAGGAAAGGCGCAAAGCTACACAGAGAAACCCTGTCTCGGAAAACCAAAAAAAAAAAAAAAAAAAAAAAAAAAAAAAAAGTAGGTTCAATAATTCACCCTTTTATCCTATCTTATCTATATCCTGTATTTCTATATTATATCCCCCTTTCTTCTTTAGAAAGAGATTGCATTTATAATCAACCTGTTTTAAATAAAAATATTGGTTTTTCTCTGTCCCACACCAGAGGGCTCTTCTGATATGGGACAGAAGACTCTCTCAACCTTTTGTTTTAGCAATATGCTTGGGTTTAGAGAAGGAGTGAGCCAATTCCATCTCCAAAGCCCACTTGGTATATTTGTGAATTTGGGTGTAGCTTCTCTTACTGATTCCTGCTGGATGGGGGCACTGTATCTTATGGGGACACAAAAAATTTTTTAGCATTATGGGGTAGTCCATGAGGCTGTATTGTCTGAGCCAGTTACCTTGAAACTGTTCTGGATGTTGTATCATCTGGGCCATGGTGTCATCAGAGACCTTTTAGGGGATCTTGGCTGGTCAAACTTGATCTATCTTAATCTGGAACAAATCCATAGCCTTTTGCTTTCTGTGGAAACAAAAACAGAGCCTCCTTTCCAAAGCAACATATACTTAGATCCAAATTTTGAAGTCAAGGTACCTTTAAAATAAAAGGTGGAGTTTCTCAGAGCCAGGAGTAAGGTGCAAGGAAGGAAAGGTGGAGGAGGAAGGAACAGAGGACAAAGATGAGGTCAAAAGCATGGGGGCTTAGTTAGGACTGTGAGAAGACAGGAAAAGCAGGAGAGAAGCTGAATGTGAGGATGGAGCTGAAGCTGTATAGATAGAATTTTGTCTTGGAGAAATAAACAGATGAAAGAGCATGGTGTACATAGATTCTTTTCCCTCAGATAACCCACCGCTGGATGTAGTGTCTTCCCCAGGATCCTGGGAGGGACTTTCTCAGAGAAGGCCCTTGGGAAAATTCCGATAATTGCCCACCCACAGGACCCTCTCAAATTGAGAATTTAGAAAGTCATTGACCCAGCTAAGTAGCTGAACAATGATTATGACTATGTTTGTCCTCCTCCCTGGCCTGTACCAGCCTGGATCCCCCTATTACTTTTAACGGCTGGGCAGAAGGTTCATAACCCTCATTGGCCCTGCAACCTCACTTGGTTTGTTACTGATTTAGAAACTGGGGAAATCCTGAGTGAAACCACTGGCCTGGCCCCAGTGGGAACCTAGTTCCCTGACCTGCATTTAGACCTAACCACTCTGACACTTGGTTCCTTCACACTGAGAGACTTCACATTGAGAGGCCCATACTAACAGAGAGACTCCTGTCTTCTCCAAGAGCAATATTTTTTAATCTTTTTTTCATTTAAATTTTTTTCACTTTATATACCATCTCCAGTTCCCACTTCTTCCCCTTCCCCCATCCCTCCACTTTTCCAATTCCTCCACTTCCCCCATCTCCCCACCTCTTCCACATCCCACTCCTCAGAGGGGGTAAGGCCTCCCTTGGGTAGTCAACAAAGTCTGGTGTACCAAGTTGAGACAGGGCCTAGCCCCTCCCCTTTGCATCATGGCTGAGCAAGGGAATCCACCATAGGGGATGGAAGAGCAATGTTTCTATATCTACCCTGGCCATATTAGGGACAGGAAATGGGAGACAAAATGTAGGGGAGCAGATAAATACTATTGTACCTCTTGGGATTGTGTCTCAAGGGCCACATCCCTAGCGCAGGCCTCCCAGCCTGCGAGAGGGTTCGGGTATGAGCAAGGCACAATCCAATACTAAATTTGGTTTACCGAGTCAGGCAGAAAGGCTACAGAATGGACATCAGATAAAACCTGGGGACTGTGATTCAGGGCATGTCAATTTGGTGATCCTGGGAAGCTGTTTTCTATATAACTGCATGCTCAACCTCTGTTATCATCCAAGCCTTTGGGTCCAATAAGGTATTGGCTGCTCCAGCTAAGCCAAAAGGCATAGAGCCCCAATATCTACCACTGAAATCCCTCATTCAGACATACCCTCTAGCCCAGGGCCCTTGGGGCTCTTATCAACCACCATCTCAGTTCTGAATGCTTCAAAGCCCAGTCTCACTGAAAACTGCTGATTATGCCTAGGTACCAAAGCCCCCTGTTACAAAGGGATAGCAGTTAAGGGAAACTGTACTGTATCCCATAACTTACAAGCTTGCAGATAGCAACAACCTATTAAGGGGAGGCTCACTTTGCCATTAGTGACAGGAAATGACCTCTGTTAGGTAACCCCCCACATGGCTATTCCCATCTCTACAATCTTACTCAGAATCCAATGGGAGCTGACTTCCTGATCTGCCAGATGACACCTGGTAAGCATGTGCCTCTGGCCTAAGCCCCTGTGTTAATGTTCAGGTTTTGAATCAGACCAAAGATTTCTGTGTCCTGGCTCAGCTAGTCCCCAAGATAGTCTACTACCCTGATGATAAAGACATTTACCAATTAGAAACGTCACCAAGACAGGGGAAATGAGAAGTCAGTCACAGCCGTCTTGGTATCCACCCTCCTAGGCATCTGTGTAGCTGGAGCCATAGGCACTGGAACTTCAGCTTTGATACTACAAGATCAGAACTACAGGGCCTTGAGATGCAGATATAGCCACCCTAGAAAAGTCTATCACCCACCTAGAGGAATCTCTCTCTTCCCTTGCTCAGGCAGTCCTTCAAAACAGGAGGGAACTTGATTACTATTTCTGGAACAGGTGACTATGCACAGCCTTTTTGAGAACAACGCTGCTTCTATGCAACCATTCTGAAGTTATCAGGGACTCCATCACCCTGCTTAGAGAAAGGCTACATGATAGACAATTAGAAAAACAACAGAATGAGGGATGGTATGAATCTTTATTCAGTTGGTCACCCTGGTTATCCACCCTGTACTCCTGATTCTTCTTCTTTTAGCCCTGACTTGTGGACCTTGTATCATTAATGCCTTAATAAGGTTTGTTAAGGAATGTATCTCCATAGTCCAACTGATGATTTTAAAGCAACAATACAAACCTGTAAGCCTGGAAGAAGCATCTCTAGGATCGGAGATGATGCACTACTCAAGTGAGGAATGAGAGGGCCAGGCAAATATCATGACAGGCCCCTAATAACTCAGTTAAGAACTAGGCCTCAGTTCACAAGCAAAGGGCAATCAATCACCAACACCCCTGACAGTGGACAAGGAGAGTAGCACACACACCTGGGCCAACTCCCTCCACCCCCCCCCACACACACACAGGTAATACCCAAATAAAGGACGATGCCTAGGACTTGTCCAGATTTGCCCAAGAATGGAAAAACTATAGCCTTAACCCCACCCCTGCTAGCCCTAACCAATTAGAAATGTACTAACATAACTGCCACTCACTTAAGCCAATCGTAGATAAAATGACCAAATGATCTAACTGCCCTAGGAACTCCCCTTAGCTGTGCTTAAAAGGAGCTTACACGTTTTTCTCAAGGTCGTCACCATTCCCCACATGCCTGTGGTGTAATAAATGCCCCCTTGCTGATCGCATCATGACTGGTGATCTTTTGGGGGACTTCTCATGGACCCCAACAACTAAGAGCTCCAAATGTACTTTGCAACTGTAAAACTTCCCAGAATGAAGACAAACACAGCCTCTAAGTTTTATGAGGATAAAGGAATGAGGCCTCTCCAGAGCTCACCTGAGAGGGGCAATAACCAACATCTGTGGTAACAGTACCTCAAGCTGTAGTTGTCTACCATTAAATAAGCCTGAGTTAAACCTTCACTTTGCCTTACTGAAAGTCCTATGCTATGTCAGGAATTCTTGTTCCCAAAAGGACATACATTCCAAAGGTATCTCTCAGTCAGCCTCTACTCAATGCTTACACTTGGCTGTTAAAACTGACATTTCGTGCCGGGGGTGGTGGCGGCGGCGGCGCACACCTTTAATCCCAGCACTTGGGAGGCAGAGGCAGGCGGATCTTTGTGAGTTCGAGGCCAGCCTGGGCTACCAAGTGAGCTCCAGGAAAGGCACAAAGCTACACAGAGAAACCCTGTCTCGAAAAAACCAAAAAAAAAAAAAAAAAAAAAAAGGAAGGAAAACTGACATTTCTCCTCATGTCTGACCTGAGAGGAAGGAGCCCATGACAAAGCCTTCAACTGTAGTACTCAGCCAGCTTTCTGCTGCTGTGACCAAATACCCGAGAGAAGATCTACCTGAAGGGAGAAGGAGCTCCTTTGCCTTAGGGTGTCAGTTTTGTTGCTTTGGGGCCTTGTGGAAAGGTACCCACTATTAGAGGAAGAGGCCAGATTTTCAGTATTCCATCAAGGCATGCCACCATCTGGGCCCACCTCCTACAGGTTCTACCCCCTCCCAATAGTGCCAACAGCTCGGACCAAACCTTTGAAGAAGTTTGATTTCTTAAGCAACACACATAACCTAACTCTTAAGTAGACTTACCCAAGTTTTTTGAGATGTTTACCCTGAGCCAGAACAAACAGCTTAAGGCTAGCAGAAATTTCTGTCTTCAATAGCCCTTCAGTTCCTCTGTTACAGAACTGGTTAAGTTACTGGTCAGTGAGCACAGAGAATCAACACTATGATATCAAGTGTGGGGGTGGGGCAGCAAAGGGATCAAGCAGCAGGCAGTAAGGTAGGAGAACAGCAAGAGAACCATGGGGCTGGCAGGAATGAAGTACTCCAGACAGGAGCTATGTTGCATGCTGTTTCAGCTACTCTGGGTTCTGCTGATAGTTCAGAGAAGATGGAGATAAAGTGGCGAATGAATGTGGAGATTTGATAAGGAAGCATTGTGGAGGAGAGGTCGTAATTGAAGCCCAATCAAAATGGACAGAACAGATGAGAAAAAATGGAGACGGTATAGGCAGTCAGATGTGTCAAGCAGTTCTGTCAGGAATGAGATGCTGGAAGGAAATGCAAGATAAGGGAAAGCTTGTCTTAATCTTGAAATATGTTACCCTCCCCTCTGAGCTCAGGGAATCCCATGAAAGAGGAGGTCATAAGACTTAGAGCCAGAATGGAAGACACCAGGAGAACAAAGCCCTCTGAATCAACTAAACAAGGCACATATGAACTCAGAGACTGAAGCAGAAAGCACAGGACCCACACGGCCTGCATCAGATCTTCTGCATATATATTATAGCTATTAGCTTAGTGCTTTCATGGGACTCCTGACTATGAGAACAAATGGGTCTCTGCCTCTTGTTCCTGCTCTTCGGGCTCCTTTCCTCTTGTTGGGTTGCTGTGTCCAACATGATAGTTTTTGCTTCATCTTGTATTTTATTTTGTCATCTTGGTTGTTATCTCTTAGGAGCCTGTTCTTTTCTAATGATAGACAGAAAGGAAGTGGATCAGGAGGGAAAAGGAGATGGGGAGGGGCTCAGAGGAGTAGAGGGGGTGGAAACTGTAATCAGGATATATTTTATGACAAAATAATATTTTTTCAATAAAATGAGAAAAAAATATATTGCTGTTCAGATAGGAATAATCCAATAGTGAGGGGTATTGGTGAAATTATTAAGGCCACTCCACGTAGTTAAAAGGGAGGTTTATTTAGTGGTGTAACTTATAAATGAAGGGATAGGTAGGTTGCAGGGTCTGGGAAAGGTGTAGCGCAGTCTGGCGGTGTTCTCTGGAGAACTCTGCTCGGTCTACCTCCAGCATCCAGGGTCCAGGAACCAAGGGAGGCAGTGCATCTGGATCTCGGGTCTTCAGAGTCCTCTCGGCCCCGCCTTATAGGCGTGACAGTTACCGAAGCCTCAGTGGGGGTTGGAACTTCCAGATCAAAGCTGGAATAGCTACCCACTACAGAGGGGAGACAGACCAACTAAGAGAATGACAGAAGAAAGCATAATTCCAGATTCTCACTTGCTGGAAAGAAAGAAGTTAGCCTTTGATAGGAACATTTATACCTTTAAAAATATAAACAAAGATGGAACACAAGAGAAGCAGTTAGGTAGAGATTAGGTGGTGGGAAGATGAGAGTACCAGTCCTTGGTTCTCTTAAAATTTCTAGCTCCTAACAAATTAATACAGCAAAAACATTTCTCTACTGGGATAATGTTGAAGAAAACCCTTTGAAAATATTTCTCCCTTCTTCTTGTCCAAGAAAAGCTTAAAGTAGGAAGGACCACTTTTAATCAGAAATGTGCTGTTGGAATAGGTGCAGGAGATGAACTGAACTTGGATTAGTGGAAAGGTGGGGTAAATACTCTGAAGGAACAGCAGAGGACTCAGAAAGAGCCATGAGAGGTCAAGAAAAAGTGAAAAACTACAAAGGGCTAGTCAGTATAAACAAGGTTAGGCAGCTGTGTATGCTGGCTGGCAATGATAGAAGTCAGAATTCTGTCTTCCTGCACAGGAGGAGCACATTTCAGAAGAATGGCTCTTAGGTCCTTGAAAAAGACACTTCTGAGTTGCAGGAGATACATATGCATCCCAAAGGGACAAAGGAGTGACTGGCAGTAACAAACCAAGTGAGGTTGCAGGGCCAATGAGGGTTATGAACCTTCTGCCCAGCCGTTAAAAGTAATAGGGGGATCCAGGCTGGTACAGGCCAGGGAGGAGGACAAACACAGTAATAATCATTGTTCAGCTACTTAGCTGGGTCAATGACTTTCTAAATTCTCAATTTGAGAGGGTCCTGTGGGTGGGCAATTATCGGAATTTTCCCAAGGGCCTTCTCTGAGAAAGTCCCTCCCAGGATCCTGGGGAAGACACTACATCCAGCGGTGGGTTATCTGAGGGAAAAGAATCTATGTACACCATGCTCTTTCATCTGTTTATTTCTCCAAGACAAAATTCTATCTATACAGCTTCAGCTCCATCCTCACATTCAGCTTCTCTCCTGCTTTTCCTGTCTTCTCACAGTCCTAACTAAGCCCCCATGCTTTTGACCTCATCTTTGTCCTCTGTTCCTTCCTCCTCCACCTTTCCTTCCTTGCACCTTACTCCTGGCTCTGAGAAACTCTGCCTTCTTCTCTTCTCCCTGGCCACACAGCTCTGCCTGGGCCAGGAGTTCTGCTCCAGTCTTTATTGCTCTTGGTTATGCAAAAAGCCCTATTGTCCCGAGACAATGGCTCTGCAACACTACTAGGCCGGAAGGAAGGGCATGGTCTGAGCTTTATTTGCTCAAGAAACAAAGCTATGCATCTACAGCTGGCCTGTCTCCTGGGCCCTGCAGGGGTGTTACCTAGTGGATCAGAAGCCGGTCTGAGAAGCTAAACTGCTTGCCATAATGCCTAGTAGTATATGGGCACATAAGAATTTCATAGCAAAAAGACAGCTGGTATATATTAAAAGCTAAGTAACACTCAATATTCCTTGAAAAATGGCTTCCCTCTAGAAAAATTCCTTGATTTTTCTAGGTATAACTTTACTATACAGCTGAATCTTTATAATATATTCTTGCTGCCCACTGCAGGGAATGCCCCTGCAAAGTCCAGGGTTGGCTTCTTCTGGAGCATAGTTCTCAGGGGCAGTGTGTGGGTCCACAGGAAAATCCATAAGCTGACCCCACCCAATGGGACCTGCATCTAAGAGGAAATAACTGACATTCTAAACACTCCCTGTACCCCTAGACAAATGTCAGCCAATCAGGGTCCTGAACCCTGGAAATCCCCTCACCCCTATGCTATGATAGAAACCCCACCCTTCCTGGGCTCTGGGTTCTCTGCTCTCACTGCTGTGTCAGAGAGAGAGTCCAAGTTCTGAGCTTGAAAATAAAGGCTCTTTGCTTTTACATATGGATTTGGTTTCTGTGGTGAACTTTTGGGGGTCCCTTTGATCTGGGCATAACAAAGCCTAGTCCTTAACTGAGTTATTAGGGGCCTGTCATGATATTTGCTTGGCACTCTCATTAGTAACATACTTTCAATCCATAATCAAGTTCTGACTGTTTATGGAACTTTATGCTCATTACCAGTTCTCAAAACCTAATTTCAAAACTTAAGACAGGGACCCTTATTCACAGATATAGAAATTGTATAAATATGTTTGGTAATTTTTCAAAATTTAAAAATAGAAATATAATATGACCCAGCTACTTCACTCCTGGCACATACCCATATACTACCATAGAGATATTTGCACTCCATGTTTGTTGCTGATTTATTCACTATAGCAAAGAACTAGAATTAACAGATGTCCACCAGTAGATGAGTGGATAATGACAACTTCATATATATTGGAGTACTATTCAGCTCTAAAGAAAATGCAATCACAAAATTTGCAGGAAAATGGATGGACTGTGATTTTAATATTAAGTGTGATCACACAATCCCTAAAAGAAAAAAGCCCCACACATTGTCCCTCTAATGCCGTGCTTTGCCAATAATATATGTGTATAAAAAAACAAGCATATAAGTGGGTACAGTATGGCTTGTAGAAAAGAGAATAAGAAAAGTTAAACAGTAGGGAGTAAGGAAGGACAGAATGCAGATGATAGACAGGGGGTATAAAACTAATCGTTTTTTCCAACTCTGTCATGGATTTTCATTATTGTTGATGGACAAGTATATAAAATGTATTTGACAGAGAAAATATAAAACCCAACCTGAATTGACACTCTTCTAACTATAGAAATTCATTGAGATGTATAGACTTTGGGTCTGGTTAATTTAAAAAAAAAATTCCCATGTTTTTTAATAATGTAGTTTTAAAAACATGCTCTTGTACCTAACACTGTTTCTGAAGTTCTGGTTGTATCCACTGTCTTCCCTTCCTCAGTTGTTCTCTCTTGAACTAGCGGGAAATGTCCTACTATGTTGCCCAGGCTAGCCCCAAACTCATGAGTTCAAGTGATCCTCACAACCTCAGCCTCCCAACTCCTGACACCCACACCCATTTCTGCTTTTATGTCCAATGAAAATAATTTCATGGTTGGGGGGACAGTTACCACAACAGGAGGAACTGTATTAAAGGGTTGCAGCATTAGGAAGGCTGAGGACCACTGTGTTAAAGGATCTCTGTATAAGGGAGGCTGAGGACCACTGTGTTAAAGGGTCTCAGCATTAAGAAGGTGGAGAACCACTGCTATAAACCCATTTCACACCACTTTTTTACTCCTCGAGTTACATTTTGTTGTCAGAGGTTTATCTGTCATCTGTATAGCTTGTGTTCCTCACATGACTAAATATTAATGCATTTGCTAGAATCATACCTCATTTCCGATCTTCACCCTTTTACTTTAAAAATCTAGAATATTTTTAAGCAGGCACATTGCCCATCAGAGATAACCCACAAGTTAGATTAGATAATAATAATAATAAGGAAATTACATGAAACAGTGTGGGGCTGGAAAGATGGCTAAGTGGTTAAGAGCCATTACTGCTCTTGCAGAGGACCTGGGTATGATTCTCATTATCCTTGTGGCAGCTCACAACCACTCCAGTTCCAGGGATATAACACCCTTTCCTGGCCTCCATGGGCACCAGGCATACACATGGTGCACAGACATACATGCAAGTTAAACATCTATAAAATGAAATTTAAAATAAATGAATGAATGAATGTTTTAAAGGTATATGATCCATGTTTCCAAATATAGACATTTAGTCTCAACCCTTGCAATGTACACCTGAAAACCCAACTTAGATCCTTGGAGTTCATTGTAAAAGAAGTGAGTCAACTGTCACCTCCAATTAATGTAGTCAGAAAAATACCTCACAGACATGCCCACAGATTTGTCTCCTAGATGATTTTAGATCCTGTCAAGTTGATAATCAATATAAAATATGTGTCCACCAAAGTAAATCTAGAAATATATTCTTAAGAAGATATTCAGCAGCATGAAGATTTATGAACTAAGGTATTAACTATCATTTTATTTTTAATGTGTGAAAAATTAACAGTGATCTAGTATCTAATAAAAGACTGATAGTTAAGTCAATTATTGATGATCTATTCAATAGTATATTTGTAATATATCCACTTCAAGGTCTGCTTCTAATGAAGATTTAATTACCTGCAATGTAATTAATCACTGCAATCTATTTGTGAAAAATACTAAAATCATTTATTTTAAAAATAGGAGAAAATATAGCAACTTGTAATAGTTATCTGTGAATGGAAAGATTAGGATTTTGTGTTATCTTTATTATACTTAGACATATTTTCCAAGGACTATATATTTTTCTGAATTTGGAAGCAGACCACATTTACTACTTATTTTGTCATACAAAAAAATTGATATGTTGTGGTTATATCCAATGTGCTTTCCCCATTTTTCTCTAGTTAATTTGCAGGCATTGAATGTGTTTCTTTAACTTTTGTTCTTCTCTTCATGATTCCAGCTAATCCATCATACATGAGTTACTTTTGGCTCAGGACCATTTCCCTAGCCTGCTTGTGTCTCTGACTCTCCTGCTATGGTTTTGAGAATTCAGCTTGGTTTCTGTTTTCTTGTGACACTCACCACACATCATATCCCTTACAGTTTGTTTCTCCTAGCTTGGTAATGTTCTTTTCTTTCCATATTTCCCCCCAAGACATTGACACATTATGTCTACTTTATTCTGAGGTATGGGACTTGGGAAATTCCAGAGCATAGCCCCAGTATCTGGGCAATATACTGAGAAGTGTGCCAAACCTATCCTTTTTACCAGTGACCAAACCCAACAAAACTGATCCACTCCTATATAATCAGTTCATGATTACCTTATTACCTCTTAAAGGTCACACCTTCTTAATGTTGCTGCAATGGAAGTTAAATTCCAGCAAGATGTTCAGTGGAGACACTGATATCATAGTAGGAGGCGGACTGCAAAAGCTGCTGAGTACTTGCAGTGCACTGTGACCCCTAGTGCTGATACCAAAATTAAAGAGAAGGGGAGCTGCTCTCTTCAAGGCTTGGAAAAGATTTTGTTGTTCTAAAGTATGTGGGTATTTTAGCCAAGGCTGGCCTAGAACTCACAATCCTCCTATCTCAGCCTCTTGAGTGCCAGGATCCTAAAAATGTTCTACTATGCTCAGTTCATTCTTATGATGTGTGGAGAGAGTGTCATTATTATTATTATTATTATTATTATTATTATTATTATTATTATTATCATTATTACTAATGGAAACAAAACTATACCTAAAACTGAAGCTTCTGGAAAAACACTTGTTTTTCCCTGCCTTGCATAGCTCCTCAAGCTTAGCCTTGGCCTTCCTCCTGGCCTTGTGTTGCAGAGCTGGATCTCTGAAGACATCCTTGTTGACAACAGTTTTGTTCAAGGGGCTATCAACAGAGTTCTTTGTGGGTACAAGGTGATCATAGTTAGACACTTTCACAAAGGACTTAATTTTTGATTTCTTGGCAATTTTATTCCTGCCTGTGGCAGCTGTCACTTTTTGGGGACAGCAGTCAATTCCAGCCACTGGCTGTAAGGATGGTCTGAGGTGCCATCATTAATGTTCTTCATGATGACAGCTTTGTGTCCTGAGCAGTGTTCAGCCAGGACCAGACCACTTTTCCAGTTTTCACGAACTTGTCCATTTCAACAGCAAGCAGCAGGGGACCCAGAAGGAAAGTCTGACTTTTGTGTGCAGGAATGGGGTTCAAATCCAGGGCCTAGTGAATTCTAGCAAAAAACTGTCCCACTGAGTCTATTCCTAGCTCCAAAGCAATATTCTTTAAAAAGTGTCCTCAAGACTAGCTTCTGCGTCATCTGGGCACTTACTAGGAAAGCAGGACTTAGCTAGGCAGAGTAGTGTGCATCTGTAACCCTAAGCACCTGACATAGGAGGAAGATGAGCTCAGAGTTCAAGTATTAAGTTTGAGGCCAGCGTGAACTACTTGAGACCCTATTTCAAAACCACAAGAAAAGAAAACAGAAGAGAAAATGAAACAAACTTTCATGCTCTGTTTCAGTTCTTCTAAACTAGAAACTGTGCCATGTTGGCCAGTGATCCCTGTCTGAACAACCTCTCCAGGCAATCCTCAGTGCACCAAGATGTGAGATGGCCACTCCAGAGAGAAGTAGCGGAGGAAAAGGAGGAGAGCAGAGACTGAGAGATGTGACGTGGATTCTTGGGAAGACAATATGAGGAAGTCTTGGTGATAGAATTTGTAAATGTGAAACTAAAGGAATAGTTGATTTGTTTATTCTTTTAAAGTGATTTGCACTGTTGCTACTCTGGTCTGAACTTATAACCATCCTGTAAAATCTGTTTCACTGGGAGACTAAGGAACTTTGCAGATAAGGAGCCTGCACATAATGAAAACAGGCTCTATGTGAAGATGTCTTTTACCTGCTCAAACATAAAACAAAAAATCACCTTTAACTGACTTGTGCACACCACACAATTCATACTTGTGTTAATGTAGATATGTATGTTATCTTTAAACGTTTGTGTGTTTTCAGAAAAAAAGGAACAGACACCAATAAAAATAAGTAGCCCAAGTGATCCAGCCTCTTAGAATGCCTCTGTTGCAGTATCCTCAGTATTCTGCATCCAGAACAACTTCAAAGCTGCTGGCTGAGATGGTCCAGCCTCATGCACTACTGTAGCCAGGACTTCAGATAAGCCCTACACTCTACCATTACATAGAGACTGGACAACATATGATATAGCTAGCTCTCCCAGGACTTGACCATTATCTCAATTTTCTCAGGGTCCTCCAAGGATACTGTCATCCCAAGACAATAAGAAGCAATCTAGAGAACATGATACCCACATTCACAAGAGGTGGGGTAGGTGGTTTTTGGTCATTTGATAGGTTATAGATGTTTTTCATGTTTTAGGGGTGTTGATTACAAGTTGTTATTGGTCATGGCCAGGAAAAAATGCTGAACAAAGGAGATTAGATTCAGGGATCTGTTTCTGAAGGGGAAAAGGGGGAATATGGTATAAAAATGATGAGATAAAAGGATGGATTGTTGAGTCTACTTTTGAGCAACCACTAGTCTCAAATATTTTACATTGGTATGGATTTTTGTATATTGATACAAATTTAAGGTTATTTTTGTTATACTGTATGTATGTTTCTACTCTTGTTTAAGGTGTTGTACCTATGCAGCTCATTTAAAATTGTAATATAAAGTTTTAGTCCTTGAAAGCTATTTAGGATAATAAATAAAGACAGGTTAGTAGTTAGTCATCTATAACAATAAACTTACAGTCATGCCAGGTATGTTTTTAAGGTCAGAGACATATTTTAAATAGATAGGTGGTTTTCAAACACTTCAAAGACATACAGAATATGGCATTAAAATGTTTTAATGCCAAAGGGTTTTCATGACAGTGAGACACATCTGTTCCTGGCAGTACCAATTTACTTCAAAAAAGGATGATGAGCATCAAAGAACCTCCATATGGAGTTTGCTTTCACTGTGGCAAAGCTAGCCATTTTGGCCACAAACTGACTTTGCCTTGACTGCTAATTATGTTGTCTAAACAGAGCAAGCAGGACACAAAAGAAAGCAACTGCCAAAATTTGCCAAAAGAAGATAGGACAGTCCTTTAAAATTCCTGATTCAGAGAAAAGTCTGTCAGATATTCTAGGCTTGTAGGTCAAAGATGGATGCCCCAATGTTACAGAGGAACCTTGAATGACTATCTAGGCAGCCAGATGTCTCTGTCATTTTTATAGTTTTGGAAGTTGCTTGCTCTTCATTTCATGTTTACTCAGGTAATATTATATCCTTCTTGGATCTTTAATGGGGATTGAACACTAGATAGTATACAGTTTTCTTTGTTACCAAATTCAGAAAAAAACCCTTACATAAGAGATATAAAGATTATAAGGTTGAGAAACAAAAGCTTATGTTATTTATTTAAGAAGGTGTTTTTAGATCTAAAAAGATAGTTTTAGGATGGTAATACAAGTTATTATAGAAAAAAGTTTAGATATAAAACTTTAAACTCATCATGATAAGATAGATAATAGAGTGCTTTTTCCAAATATGCTAAATACAAGTAGACTGGATAGTGTGAATGTAAAATTTGCCAATTCTTACTTGATAATTGTTCTTATTGTATGTAGTTTTACTATGGTTGAGTTAAACATTTTTCTTTTTATTTAGATAAAAGGGGAAAATGTGGGATATTTGTACACTGTGTGAAGATATATTGCTGTGATAGGTCTGATAAAGAGCTGAATGGCCAATAGCTAGGCAGGAGGTATAGGTGGGACTTGTGGGCAGAGAAAAAGGAAGTGGAATAGAATCTAGGCATATAGGAGAAGCCAGGAAACATGGAGAGGAAATGAGAGGTGCAAGATGGGAGATTGGTAATGCTACATTACAGAACATAGATTAACATAAATGAGTTAATTTAAGTTATAAAAGCTAGTTGGGGACAAGCCTAAGCAAAAGGCTAAATGTTGATAATTGATAATAAGTCTCAGTTGTTATGTGCAGGTTGGTGGTCCTGATGAAAAAGTACTGCTACAACCCACCCCCACTTGCCCAGGGGAACTGGCTCCAGTGTCATGTGCACTGAGAGCTGGTCCCAAGACCACCAACAGCCCTGGGAAAACTTCCCTCCCCCTCAACAAGCAGCACAAAAGAGCTGGCCCTACCCCTCATAATCCATGTGTGAGGGCTAGCCCCAATGGCATGGGTGAGGGAGAGCTGGTCCTGACCCTTGCCTGAGGGGGTGGTACCAATGGAGGCCTAAACTGACCAACTCAACTACCACCCAGGCCCACATCTAGAGTTTTGAGTTGGCCCACCCAAATATCTACCTGTCCTATGACCTGCTGGGCATGTGAAGGTTCAGGTCCTGCAGAAGCATAGCTGCAGGATCTCCATGACTCAGGGCAACAGCAGTATATCTGAGAGATGTTTCAATGAGGGGCCAGTATTGATGGTGTTGCAGAAGCCAGAGACCTTGAATCAGACTAACAACTCATTGCAATGAACATTTGCAAGTAAAGCTGTTAGGGCAAAAGGGTGTACTTCATGACACATCACAGCTCTCAATGCCACTGTGACAAATGAACATGTGATGGAAAGCTGGGACAGATAGAGGAGAAAAGTGGTTTTTCTTCTTTTAAAAAAATATTTTGGGGAGGGAGGCTACAAGTGTGGAGGGCAGACAGGGAAGGACTGGGAAAGGAGTGGGATTGGGATGTATGATGTGAAATTCCCAAAGAATCAATAAAAATTATGTTAATATTTAAAAAACAAACAAACAAAAACACACATACACACAAAACAACAACAAACCCCCAAATATACGCCTCTATTTGCAGATGCTTCATAATTATCAATATCAGTGCTATCAGAATTTACTTGGAATTACTTTTTGGCAAACATTGAGCTCAATAGTTTGCATTCATTTTTCTCCTTTGATCCTAATGGGAGAATATTCTCTGATTTTCCATGACTAAACATCAACAATTTGTTCAGATACATTAATATTCTAGGTGAGTCTCTCTCTTCTTCCTGATCTCGTTCTCTCTCTGTGTCCCTATCCTTATTCCCTATGCCTCCTCCTCCTCCTCCTCCTCCTCCTTCTCTCTCTCTCTCTCTCTCTCTCTCTCTCTTTTTCTCTCCCTCCTTGTATTTTAGGGCAGTGAAGATGAAAATTTCACCTTCACCTGCCAGAGGATGTTGGCTAACATCCCAAGAAACAAATACAATATATCTTGGCCAAGGTCACAGTAGGTATTTTGGCAGCAGCCTCTCTCTAGGTAAGGGCAGTGATATTGGCATTTCTCAGGCATGACTAGATCATGTGTATAGAATGCACCTGGGCTGTGTTCTACCTCCTGATACCCAAGTGTCCAGTTAATCCTGATTGTCAAATTGGTGGGATTTAGATTTACCATTGAAACCACTCTCTGGGCATGTCTGTAAGAATTTTCTAGATTGAATTAATTGATGTAGGTAGACTCAACTATAAATGAGAGCAACACCATTCCATGGTGTAGGGAGCCGCTATTCAAAGATGGCGCTGGCTTCCTGGTAGCCTAGCTGTAAACAACTCCATATTTGGCTATGATGCACGAGTATGGTAATTGGCCTTATGTCCTCAGCCTATCCCGTGGCTCCCCGTGCTAGCATTCTGGCGGGACCCAATCACAGTACGGCACATTTGCCTGATTCCCTATATAAGCAGCTGCAGTTTAGTCCTCGGGGCCCCTCACCTCCCGCTCTCCCTTGATCAAGAGGCGCTCCAATAAAGTGTGTTCTGAGACGGATCCTCGCATGGTGGTCGTTCTTCCTCGCTGGCCGAGGAGCTCGCCGCACCATGGGCTTGGGGCCTGGACTATAAAGCAGAAAGGGCGCTGAGTACCAGCATTCATGTCCCTGCTTCCTAATGAAGACATAGTGAGACCAGCTGCTTCCTGCTGCTGCAGCCATACCTTTCTGGGCATGATGAACTGTGCGACGAATAGAGCTTCCCTTCCTTACCTTGCTCTGGTCAGGCATTTTGTCACAGGAAACGAATAACCGGAGGGGCAAGAGAAACTGATTGATGGAAGGCTGTTGGTGCCTGGTCTACCTGCAGCCACAGACTGTCTAAATCCATTTAAACTCACGGTCTCACCAGCCAACCTAACACTATCACCTGCTGCTCCTTAGCAACGGCATGGCTTGTTGGCAAATGCTTAAGGTCACTTCGTGAGATCATTCTGTTATTTCCAGTCATCAGAAGATGCCAACCCAGGCTTTAATTTAATAACAGGCACAGCTTTACTCAGTAAGTGGCAGTGACTTTATTTGATCCAAGACTGCATGACCCAAAGTCTATTTTCTTGTTTGCAGTAGCAACTTTGAGGTTAAAAGAAAGTGATGATCATCAGAATTTATTGCTTAGAGTAGAACACTCAGGGGCCTCCTGGAGGGAAAATTGTTCCCTTGTACATGCAAGGGAAGCTGCAATAACCCGTGGGTAAGAGTCTATCCCAAACAGTCCTACCTCAGGACTCT
The DNA here is from genome assembly GCF_004664715.2 of Peromyscus leucopus. Classification (NCBI taxonomy): domain Eukaryota; kingdom Metazoa; phylum Chordata; class Mammalia; order Rodentia; family Cricetidae; genus Peromyscus; species Peromyscus leucopus. The sequence continues at coordinate 24,297,367 of NC_051064.1, read as the reverse complement.
CATCTCAAATGTCTTAGAAACAGTAACCGCCAAAGAAAGGAAGAAGACACAGTGCAGGCTCAGTTTGTGGCATCAGTCTTACATTTCCTTTTCTTGAGCTTCTCTTGTAGCCATTTAGAGTAATTTTGCATTTGCAAATCCATTTTTAAAATTTTATTGAGTAGCCGGGCGTTGGTGGCGCACGCCTTTAGTCCCAGCACTCGGGAGGCAGAGGCAGGCGGATCTCTGTGAGTTCGAGGCCAGCCTGGGCTACCAAGTGAGCTCCAGGAAAGGCGCAAAGCTACACAGAGAAACCCTGTCTCGAAAAAACCAAAAAAAAAAAAAAAAAAAAAAATTTATTGAGTGTATGGGTATTTTGTCTGCATGAATATCTGTGCCCCATGTGATGATTAGTACTTACAGTACCAGAAGAGGGCATGGGATCATCTGGGGCTGGAGTTACAGAAAGTTGTGAGTTGCCATGTGAGTGCTGGGAACTGAACTCTGGTTCTCCTGAAAAGCACCAGTGTTCTACTGTTGAGCCATCTCTCCAGCCCCTGCAAATTCATCTCTTTATTGGCTTTAGTGGGGTATAATTTACAAGCAATGAACTTTACCAATTTTAATTGTAAACTGGATGGGTTTTGGCAAATGTATGATGTCTCAGCCACTATGATTATGATACAAAATATTTCACTACCTTGACATGTTTCCTTATGCCCTACAGTGAGGAGTCCCCATCATTCTTTGTCTTCAGAAACAACCAATCTGCTTCCAGTCACTGTAGGTTTATTTTGTCTAGATTTTCACCCTGTTGGAATGTGGGACACAAGTGTGTTCATTTTTATTGCTGAGAAATGACACTTGGAGTGTTATGGAGTTTAAGACTACTGGGAAAAGACTAGACTCAATACAGATTATAATTAGTCAAATTTATTAAAACTGCTAGCAGGGCTGCGGCTTCTAAAGCCAGATCAGAGATGTGCCACACGGAAGTAGGTGAGGGGAGGGCTTTTAAAGGTGAAGGCCACAATCACGTCACTTCTGTAGAATTTGCAGCTGTGTGAGGAACTACCTCATTCCCCCTGCACACACTGATAAGTGAGTTTACAGAAGCCAGAACAAGTGGTTAATCATTTCACAGCAGTTATACGATTCTGGGGGAGGGGGCAGGTTGCCAGGAGGTCATCTTTCAGGAAAGCCTGGTACAAAATGGAATTTCCTGAACCATAACAAGAGGAGCTAAACCAAGTTTCTCTCTTCAACAGTTGACAGATTTAGGCTGTTTGTTGTTTTTAGGTATTGTGAATAAAGCTGCTTCAAACATTGATGTAAATCTTGACCAGGATGTATGTTTTTCTACCTACCAGGAACCATTGCTTGCAGAATATCCTACATTTCTAGAAAACATTCCGAACTGTGTCATATGGCATATGATATAAGAACTTTCCATGATCTAAAATCCCAGGTCTTGTGAGGCTATGTCAGAAGGTTTATCCTTAGTTTGGGGAAAGCTGAGGCTGCAATACTGAATTCAAAGCCAGTCTGAACTAGAGCATGAGACCCTGTCTCAAAAAAAAAAAAAAAAGACAAATGAATTTTCTGTCTATTTTTCTGCCTTATCTGTAAGTATTTTTCCAGGCCAAGTTAATGTTCCATTAGTAATTCTATGATGGTAGTGAACAGCAACAAATGGGACACACAAAGTCTTAGTCCTTACTTCTAAAATGACTGCAGACAATGACAAGCACTCCAGAGACACTGAGAGTTGAGATGACCTGGAGAAACACATGTTACCTAGGGTGGGCTTGTGCCCCTCCCCACCGAGTTAACACCATGAAGCCCCAACCTAGCACTCAGGGTGGCTGTCTCTGGAGATGTGATCTTTAGGACATTATCAGTCAAACATAGTCATAAAGGGAAACACTAATCTGATAGAAGTGTGGCCTTAGAAGAGAAAGAGAATTTCCTTTCTTTCACTATGTAAGGACTTAAGAAAGTGACCACCTGCAAATGAAACAAGATTCTTTACCTGTAGCAGGAATCTTAAAAGTTCTTATTAATAAAATCAAACCTGAGGCCAGTTATTGGGGTGAAGGCTGAAAGATCAGAGAAGCAGAAAAAGCCACAGCTGACCTCACCTCGCCAGTTCCTCAGCTGATGCTGTTTCCTCAGACTGGAAGCATCTGTGTCCTCATCCAAATGGATCTCAGCTGAACTGCTGCTAGAAGCCTAAAAGCTTAACCAGCCAAATGCTTCTAGTTTCTGGTCTTCATGCCTTATATACCTTTCTGCTTTCTACCATCACTTCCTGGGATTAAAGGCTCACTTTCTGGGATTAAAGGCATGAGTCACCATGCTTGGCTGTTTCCCATGTAGCCTTGAACTCACAGAGATCCAGACAGATTTCTGCCTCAGGAATGTTAGGATTAAAGGCGTGTGCTACCACTGCCTATGCTCTATGTTTAATATTGTGGCTGTTCTATTTTCTGACCCCAGATAAGTTTATTAGCATGCACGATATTTAGAAGAACACAATACCACCACATTACCAGACAACCAACCATTTGGCTCCCCAACCTTGGGCTTTCTGGTTTTAAGAACTGTAAGAACTAAATTGTGTCCAGCTACTCAGTCTGTGGTATTTGATAATGGCAGCCCAAGCTGAGTGAGATCCACGTCTGGGATAGTGCTGCTCTACCTGGCTGGCTTGTGAGTGGCGTGGAGGAAGGAGTACTTCCAGCACTCACCTTTGCAGTCCTATGGCATTCTGCTCTGACACAGCAAGGAGCAGCAGCAGGTGGTGCCCTGTCCTGCTCTCATGCAGGAGGCCTCAGGTGTGAGGACCCTTAGCCCTGCAGAGTCCTATAGCTCTTCTGGCTAGCTTTTGTCACAAAGAAAACAAACTCCATATGGAGTTTCTTCAATGGCCATTATCCTTTTTTGAAGTAGTTCAATGCTGCCAGGAGCAGATGTATCTTATGTCAAGAAAAGTCTAAGCTATTAAAACATTTTAAATACCATACTCTGCAGGTCTTTGAAGTGCTTGAAGATTACCTATCTACCTGAAATATATCTCTGTATGATCTGGAAAACCTAACACGACTATAAATTTGATAGTTATGGGCGACTATTAATCTGTATTTTTTTATTATCCTAAGTAGTTTTCAAGGACTAAAACTTCATGTTGCATAATTAAACAAGCTGTATAGTTAATACTTTAAGAAAAATAGAAACAAATGTGCAGTATAAGGAAAATAACCTTAAATTTGTAACAATATACAAAAATATCTTAAACAGAAGTAGAAACATATATACAGTATAACAAAAATAACCTTAATTTTGTACCATACAAAAATCCATAAAAATATAAAGTATTTAAGACTAGTAGTTTCTTTTTTAGTTCAAAAGTAGATTCAATAATCTACCCTTTTATTCTATCATTTCTATATCTTCCCTTTTTCTTTTCAGAATGAAATCCCTGAATCTAATCTCTTTTGTTTAGCTGTTTTTCTGATCATACCCAATAACAACTTGTAAACAACCACCCTGCATGATGATAAATATCCATAACTCAGTGAAAGGCCAAAAACCATCCAACTCACCTCTTGGAAATGTGGGTGTTGTGTTCTTAAAATTACTTCCTGCTGTCTTGTGGGTGACGGAATCTCTAGGGGACCCCGGAAAAAGTACAGCAATGGTCAAGTCCCAGGTGAGCTAGCTGCACCATTTGTTGCCATTCTCTGACAAATGAGAAAGTATAGGGCTTATTTGAAGTCCTGGCTGGAGTAGGGCATGAGAGTGGACCATCTCAGCTAGTCAACTTGGAATTGTCCTGGGCAGTTTGTAATCCAAAGCTGATCTTTGGGTGGTGTTTATCAGTTTAGTATGGTGGTGTTTATCAGCATTACCACAGTCCAGGTAGAATCGTTGTGGGGCATCATCATGCTTTTGGAGACTACAGAGGTCACTGTGAGGACTGTTTATCATACTCTGGAGATAACTTAAACATATTAAATGTCAAAGGTTGTAAATCTTGGGGAAGTTAAAGAACCATGATCTATTAAATATATCCAGGACACACAGGCTTAATTTCCTAAATATCTGCTTCAGACTCAAGCCTGAACTCACATACAGGAAGACACATGAAACCTAAGCATAGAATTGGTTAGTACTCTATAAGACCATTAACATCAAAACAGAAAGTTTAAATTTTGAGATAGTATTTATACCTTATGAAAAGTTTTAAAGAGTCTAAATAAATCTGAGGGGTATGAGATTAGTAACAATGTAATAGTCCTTAGATTTTGGTTTTCTTTTGTCCCATACCAGGTAGCCCTTCTGATATAAGACAGAGACTTTTATTTTTCTTTTAACAAACATGTTTGGGTTTTGAAAAGGACAGATTCACATTCCAACTCCAAAGCCAGCTTTACTTTTTTAAAAATTGAGTCAGACCTACATAAAGACCACCTGCTCAACATGTCTATAGAGATCAGCAAAAACAGACATTTTGAAAGGTTTATGAATTTACCCTGTTGAAAGTATTCTATACTGTTAGGCCAGATTACTCCTTTCCTTGGTAATTTTTTCCCTGGATGGCTCTCCCTTCTTTTTTTGATGCTTCATTTGTCTAAAGGTCTTTAAATTCCTCAGTTGAATGTTTTTATTTTCCCGGAAAGACAAAAAAATATAAACCTGCTCTGATGTTAATTTCGGTGAGTTTTTCCTTTTGTCATGTCGAATAGCCATGTCAATTGATGAAATATAGTCTCTCCTAATCAACAGGTCATTCCTGTTCAAATTAAATCTTTATCAATTTTGATGGTATCCATAACATTTCTTTTCCTGTAGAAACAAAATGAAACCTCTTCTTCAACATAACACATATATATTCTGGTTTCCACTCTGAGGTCAACACATCTTTAAAGTATATCAGCTGATATAGTTCAGTTTTTTTCTATTATCCATTGTCTTTCTATAGCTGCTGTTCCCTTTTTATTAGCATTTAAAAAATTTAAAGTCAATAAATCATTGTGAAGTCTATCTCTAGGGGTCTTTATTACCCCTTTATGTTTATTAAGCATTTCTTTTAAAGTGTGATGAAATCTTTCTATAACTGTTTGTCTGTAGGATTGTGTGGTATACCTATCAAATGATTTGTTGTAATATGCAAAAAAACCCTATCATTTTACTAGAGACATATGCTGGAGCATTGTCAGTCTTAATTTATACAAGTATTCCCATGATAGCCATAACTTCTAATATGTGTAATACCAGAATCAGCCTTTTCAGAACTCAAAGCAGTTGCCCATTGAAATGCTGAATATCTATATTCATTTGCCAAATTCCATTTCTTTAAGTAAGCTTTGGGTTAATTCCTTCATGTAATGGAGTTTGGTTATACAAAGAACAAGTAGGACATTTCCTTATAATTTCCTTGGCTGGTTGCCAAGTGATAGAAAATTCCTTTTTAAACCATTATTATTAACATCGTGGTTTTGTTTTAATGAAATTCCATGCATCTAGCACATTTCTTACTGATAGATGATCAATTTTATCATTACTTTGTGCTAGAGGGCCTGATAGACCTGTAAGGGATCTGATATATATTATATGTAGGGGATGATTTCTATTTCTGACTATTTTTTGTAATTGGATAAATAACAAAGTTAATTATGAATTATCAGAAATAAGTTTAGTGATTTCAATATGTAAAACAACTCCTTCTGTTTATTGAGAATCAGTAACTATATTAAGAGGGTCTGGAAAATCTAATACCATGAGAATGGCATATAATTTTGACTTTTGAACAGAATCATAAGGGCTTTGAGCCACTTTACTTAAATTTCCTGATTTATAACCTGTCTTTTCTGATTTATTTACATCAGTATAGAATATAGGGGCTTCAGACATTGGTGTTCCCCACACAATGTGAGGAAGACCCATTGATTCTTGCTTTGGGGATATTTGTTGCTAATATCTCCTCAAAAATTACTTCAAACTCTTTGTAAATGTTCATTTTCTGCCCATAAAGAGGAAATTTCAGCAAGTAAAAGGTACTACAATTTCTGTTGGGTCTGTTCTTACTAATTGATGAAGTGTCGTGGGAGAATACAGCAGGTGACAACTAGTGTTTGACAAGTCGACCCACCAGATATACAACTTCTTAGTGGGGAGCCTGGAAAAGCTGTGGCATTACTAACTGTTATTGATCTGTTGTTCCTGTCTGTTGTTTTTCTCATGTGCTACTGCATTTCTTTCCTTAAAACAGCTATGTGTGTTTTCCCACTGCTTGTGTGTTTATCTCGAGAAAATATTACATCTTTGGACACACATTTAGCTGTGGATTTCTGTTTAAACTATATAATTCTGATGCATAGAAATAATACCAGAATATTCTTTTTACTGACACAGGAAAGTGACAATATTCTCAGTCTCAAAGACAGCTAACTTTAGACTTCAGAACAAATTAGTAACAGACTAAGCCACCCCTACAGAAGAAATACAAAGACTAAATCCTAGGTGTTGTTTATTGTTAGGTCAAGGCCAGGCTGTTTACACTGAGATATAGCTCCTTGCAGTAGATCTCTTTCTGCATGTACCCTGACCACTCAAGGTTCAGGCAATTGTTTACTATCTGGGTTACCTCACCAACTTAGAGCTATGTGCATGGGTCAATGTGACATTACTAGCCCCAAAGAAACTGCATGACTTATCTTGTATTGTGAGAATGGTTAGGATCCTGAAAATGTAACTTATAATTGTCCAGAGTTTGGCTGTGAGTTTGGCAGCTGTGGTGCAGAGAGAAGACAGCTGTGTAGAGTCATGTGAGAGCTGATGCAGAATGTGAGTAGTGTGTGTGTGTGTGTGTGTGTGTGTGTGTGTGTGTTTATGTGTGCTGAGTGAGAGATGAAGAAGAAGCATGAGAGAAGTATGAGGGAGTGAGTGGTTAAAAGTAAGTAAAGAGTGAGTGAATAATGTAAAAGAAAGATGTGTGAGTGTGTGTGTGTGTGTGTGTGTGTGTGAGTGAGTGTGTGTGTGTGTGAGAGAGAGATGTGTGAAAGAGCTGCTGCTACATAGAGGAGCTGTGCCTAGGAACTGTGTAAAATGTTGTATGATGAGAAAGCTATATCAATGAGATGTTTAGCTGTGGCTGTGTGGAGATTTGTAACTGTATGGAGGCAAGGAAGATGAAGCTGTATAGAAAAGAGATGGAGAAGAGAAATGTATGTAAAAAGAAGATGTGCAGTTATGTGAAAAGATGTATGTATGTAAAGATATGTAGCTGTATGCAGCAGTGTGGAGATATGTAGCTGTATGGAGACAGAAAGAATCAGAAACCATTTTTAAAATGAAGTAAAAGAGAAAGTTATCATCAGAAAAGGTGTATTTCCTCATTTTACCAGTCAGATAGATAGAAACTTATTTCTAATCCTCAGATAGAAAAAGTCTAGCCTTTAGATAGAAAAGGATTTTTTCTTAAACCCTTGATACTCTGAGGTTTTCTATTTACAACCCTGGAGTAGTTTAGGGGTGCTGGTCTCCCAGTCTGTGATAACGACATCTCAATTTTCCTTTTAGAATCAATTTAGAAAACTTTTCTACATAGGTCTTTAGTTTTTTTCTCTGTATGGCAAAAATATCCATTCCAAAACCTTATCTTCTCTCTGCATAAGAATTCCAGTAGGAGAACAGTTAGAAGGTAGAATAACTGGGATACATTCGAGCTCTGGTACCAAGGGCTGCATCCTGTCATTTCTTCTCTACCAGAGCCAATTCTCTCTCAGCTTCAGCTGATAATTTTCTTGGACTATTTAAATTCTTGTTACCTTGTCAAGTCTGAAATAAGTTACTTAGTTCTTGAGTTGTTAATCCAATTGTGGGCCATAGTCAAGTAATGTCTCCCAGCAATTTTGTAAGTCATTAAGAGCCTGCAATTGATCTCTCATAATTTTCACATTTTGGGATTGAATTTTTTATAAACCTATTTTATATGCTAGGTAATTAATAGAATCTCCTCTTTGTGTTTTTGGGAGCAATTTGTAATCCCCTACAAGGCATTTTTTTTTTTTTTTTACTTTCTTAAACATTTTTTTCTAAGGTATTGCCCATGTAATGGTAAATTATAGATCATGGGAACTGTTAATGAATTATTTCCAATGGCTGTGGACAAAATATTGGCCCCGGGTGGGGCAGTTTCACGTAGTTAGAAAGTTTCTCCAGTTCTGCCAGGTCCTTGTAGTCCTGCGATCGACTTATAAAATAATCATTCAGAGTTTTAATATTATTTATAACTGTTTGGCCATTAGCTCAGGCTTATTACTGACTAGCTCTTACACTTAAACTAACCCATAATTCTTATCTATGTTTAGTCACGTGACTTGGTATCTTTTTCAGTTCTGCCTTGTCATCTTGTTTCCTCTGTGTCTGGCTGATGACTGCTGACTCAGCCCTTCCTCTTCCTAGAATTCTCTTCATCTGCTTGACCCACCTTTACTTTCTGCCTGGTTACTGGCCAATCAGTATTTTTTTTATCAACCAATCAGAGCAATACATTCACAGCATACAGAAATATATCCCATAGCAGTTTCACATCCCTTGTGGGAGAACTTTCCATTGATACCTTTTAACAGGCTGGGAATAATTATAAGTAGGCACTGTGAAGGCAAATTTTTCTCTATTCTGTTTTTGTAAAGGTATAGTGAAGCAGCAGTCTTTTAAACCAACCACTATAATAGACCATTCTTTAAGTAATGGAGAAGACAGGGGAATTTCAGGTTGTACAGAGCCCATTAGCTGAATTACTTTATTTATGGCTCTCAAATCTGTTAACATTTTCCATTTTTCTGATTTTTTTAATGACAAATACAAGAGAATTCCAAGGATTGGTTGATTTTTCAATATGCTGTACATTTATCTGCTCCTGTACCAGCTGTTCTAATGCCTATAATTTTTATGATGTCAAAGACCATTGTTCCACCCAGACAGGTTTATCAGTTTTAACTGTTTTAAAGGTAGGGCTGTTGGCACCTTCAAGAGGTCACCAGCTGTTGGGTCCCATTTATATAAAATTTGAAAAGTATGTGATTGTGATAGAGAATACATTTTAATATTTCTCCCTGAAGCATTCTCTATTTTATGGTTTGTTTCTGAGATTGGAGGAATATTGATCTGTGTTTCTACTACTGTAATAAATCACATCCCCATAAGTTCATTGCTATGTTAGCATCATATGGCTTTAATTTTCCTCTCTAACCTTCTGGCCCTATGCATCCCACCTATCTTTTGCTTTGTCTCACCTGAGATAAAGTCCCAATCTCTAGAAGCTGAACATTTAGCTCTGAAGAGGCCAATTTGGATGCCAAGATTTTGGTGCAAGTAAAGTTACATCTGCCCCTGCATCTACTGAACCTTAAATTCTGTTTATTTGTATTGTTAACTTTGGTCTTTGATTGTCCATAGACATTTGCCAAAATTTTGTTTTATGGCTTCTCCTGAAAATTTGTTTATCTTTTAATGGTGTTCTGTCATCCAGAGCAGTATGGTTTTTTTTTTTTTTTTTTTTTTTTTTTTTTTTTTTTTTTTTTTTTTTTTTTTACAATAGGTATTAGGTCCTGTAATTGCTCTGTGGAGGCATTTCCCCATGATGACAAGGATTGAACCAAATTTCATGTGTGGGCCTGTGAGAGCCCCCCAAGGCATTCCTTGGTAGCTTAGGGTTGCCTTGTCTGTCTCTTGTAGATCTCCATTCATCGGTCCAATGTCAGCTGTTCTGCATACTCCAGAAGGCTGAGGCCTTCTGTTTGAATTATCATTAGAAAAGACATTGTTTCTAGGAATGCCCTGCCTACAATCTCTTTTTAAATGACCTTGTTTACCACAATTAAAACATCCAACATTTTGATTCTTCTTCAAGCCTTTGGAAATCACCTCTCCTATCCAAGTGTCATCATGATTATGATATTTAATATTGACTGTAAATGTTGAATATGAGTCCAAATGCTTTGCAAGGCAAAAAATGTTATATGTGAATTTGTAAAGTATAAATGTTAAGTGTGAGTCTATTCTTAATGTATATGGTGAAAACACCTGAGACACAGGTAGTGTCCTAGTAGACTGCAAAGCAGGCTATCTGAATGGTTTCAAAAGCTCCAGAAGCTGCTAAGAAGCTATGAATGGCAGATGCCAGAACCAGCACAACAAGGCATCCGCAGCTGAGATCTGTGGAAAATCGACGCAACACAGAAAAACCTGAGCTAACAGCAAAAATGGTGTAGTTTAAAATATTACTATAACTAAAAAGGTCTGTCTGTGAGAACAAAAGTTGCAGAAATGCTTGTTTGAACTAAAATTGTTAACTGCAAAAAGTTTTGGTTGAAAAATGTCTCTTCATATTTGGAAGTGAAAGCCTGATACCAGAATTTATTTCTTGTTTGAACTTTTTGAACTTAAAATGAGATAAAATAAAAAAATTTTGGTTATGGATTTCTCCTATTTGGAAGGCTAGTACCAGAATTTATCATTTGAATTTTGAGACATAAGAAATGAAATAAACAATCGAGATTTCATTGCAATGGCACAATTTTGAGTTTATTCATAGCAATAACCTAGGAACTGTTTGCTGGAATTGGGTTAAAAATGGAACTGTTTAAATGAAGAAATTTATTTCTACCTAGAATCAAGATGCAGTTTTGTGTATGCATATATGCTTTATTAACTGGTGATTCATGAATTCTTTTGTGGAACTGTTTATGTAAAAATGGAATTACTTATGGAACTGGTTTTGTGTTACAAATGGAACTGTTTAAACAGAAGTTTGGGTTTTCTAACTAGGCTTGAGATTTTGCTTAAAAAATTATAAAAGGGAGAGTTAATATTCCTTAGTCTATTTAATTAAAAAAATTCTTTGAGTGGATTAATGTCATGTTTTGTTAGTAAGAAATGCAAATGGGATATATTAAGAGACTACTTTTAAAGTGTGTAAAGAGTTTTATTAAGAAACTGCTTTTGGATGTTTTGCTAAAAGTTTTCAAAGTGTTAATGGTTAGATTGAAAATATTGCTTTTCAATATGGGTTTGTAGGAATTGTATAAGTTTGGGGTTTTTCTAACTAGGTTTGAGATTTTGTTTGAAAAATTATAAAGAAAAGGAGGAGTTATGAGATTGAATTATGTTTGAAGAAACCTATTGATATTAATGCACCCTGGTTTTGTGGAGTTAAGGAAATATTTAAGTTTGGGAAATATTTAAGTTTGATGTGAATACATTGAAATTTTTCCTATGTTCTGTTAGCAAGAAAATTCAAATGATTGAGTTAAAGTTGTAAGACAGAGAAAATTGTTAACTATATATAGTACCATATATGCTAATTCAAATGGTTCTGTTAAGAGTTTGCTTTGAGTTGTAAGATTGGGAGAATTGTGACTATGTATAGCAATATTTATGTTAACCTGTTAATGGTAATGATGAAGCTAAGGGATTCTTTAAGTTTGTAGTCGCCTTAAGAGTTTTTGGTTTAGAAAGGGCTTGAGGCAGCTAAGACTGCTGTAGTCACCCTGGACCTAATTCAAAGAGAAATGCCATCTTTATCATTTTCTACTCCCATATTGGGAGGTGTAACAGCTATGGAGATTGCTGTAAGCCATTAATAGTTATTTTTATATATATTAAGAAGGGGGGACCTGTGGGAGCTCATTTTCGGGTTCCTCGTGGCTTTACCCAGCAGGTCCGCATAGAGGATGATTAGGACCATGGGCCTGAGTGCAGGTGTCTGAGATGCTCTGCACTTGGCTGTGCTGGGGGAGGAGGTTTTTTGCTCCACCCCTTGGCGTCTCTATAAAAACCCTGGGGCAGAGACAGTCGGGGCCCATTGGAATAGGTTCTAGGCCCTCTCGAGGCTATCCTTTATTTTCTATTTGTTTATCTCTGCAAGTTTCTCCGCAATAAATCCTTCTACCTAATATTTCCTGCTGCTCACACTCATGAAAACTCTGGGAAGCTCTGGGGTTGGTAGGTAAACACCCCACAGTAGTGCAGGTGGAGCAGGTTTGGTACCAAGGCAGAATTGGGAGATCCAGGTGCAGGGGAGCTGCACTGACTCGTCAGTCTAGGAGCAATTGCTCTCCAGCCAGCGGGGCCCACCTGTGGTGACCATGCTGGAGGGGTTAGGCCAAGCAGCCGGGTATAGACAAAATTCTAAACAGTCTTAGTAAATAAGAAACACAGAGCCAAATGCAGAGGTAATAGCCAAAGAAATCAGAGAGCCACAACTAGCTTTAGCTTACCACCAGCAGTAGCTTCCCCTGAGAGAGAGAGAGCTTCTTCCTATCTGACTTGTCTTTTGATTGCCTTTCTGTTCTGCCTTCTCATTGGCTCTAAACCCAACCACATGACTTCCTCATCACTGCCTGTCTATACAGACCTCCAGGCCTCTATGGTTGGTGCTGGGATTAAACATTTGTGTCACCACGCTTGACTATGTCCTTGACCACACAGAGACTCTGCCTGCCATGTGATTGGATTAAGGGAGTGTGCCACCGCCGCCTGACTCTGCTTATGGCTTGCTTTGACCTCTGATCTCCAGGCAACTTTATTTATTAACATACAAATAAAATCACATTTCAGAACAAATAAAATATCACCATAGCCAGGCTACCTCCACCCTTGGTGTTTGTGAAGTAGAACTGGCCTGAGATGCAAGGTTATTTTACAAGTGCCTTGACTTTCCTGCCCACCCCCAGTGACTTGGTAACAGCAGCTACAAAGTTCAAGGTGAGTGGAGCTACCTGGATTAGCAGCCCAGAGATGGGTTCAGAAAACCCCCAAAGCAGAAAAGCAGCCAGGAGGGGGTATGGGGAAAAAGTGAAGTGTGTGCTGAGGCAGGGTTGATGTGGCAGAACTGTGCACTCTCAAGAGGTCTAACAAGGCCCGACGTTGAGCACCAGATGATGAAGATTTCTTTTACCATTTATTAAAAAGCAAAACCCATGCACAAATATTAAAGAGCAGCAATAAAAAAAAACTGAGTTGGATTACAAGCTAACAAGAAAACATTCCTCTGCCACTCGCTTCCCAGAAAGGTCCCGCACTGCTCCAGGCTCTGCTTCTTCTCCCTCTCATCCATCCTTAGAGTAAACCTAACCTCTTGGACTAAAACTCACTTTTCAATTGGATAGCAGGTTGGTGACAAAATTCCCATAACACACCACGTGTCTCCCAGGGATGGAACCTGACTTGTCAGGCTTGTAAACGAGTGCTTTTATGATAGCTGGAGCATCTTTAGCCTGGTCTTGGAAGTTTCCTTTCAAGTGACTTCTCTTTCAAAGAATAGTTAAACCTCAGAAATAAAGCATCTACATGCCCACTGAAAGGAAATATAAAGACGGCTTTCTGGGTAGTTACTGCTGTCATGTGTGCTCTTAGTCAGGCTATTCCAGAATCAAGCAGTGGAAAGAGCTATCCAAGATTCCAGAACACATTCTGTGTACTTTGACCTTAGCTCTCCTTCTGCTTCCTACAGTGGGAAGCCTGATCTGATGCCCTGAAGCAGTCCACATGGAAGCCACGGCATGGCTTACAGACCCTCCACCTCCAAGCGCCAGACTCGATGAGCAAGAACCCGATGGACACTTTCCAGAAGTCTGTGTTTTAATTTCTGGTTCACTCTGGTTTACTCCTCAGGTTTGGGCCCTCCTGATGTTGTCTTCTTGGTAATGATTGACATTTGGAAGTATATGTCTATTTTTCATGGCTTAGAACTTTTTGTCATCTTTTCATTTTTTAAAAATAGCATTTTTAATTAACTGGCTCAATAGGTATGCTGGTTAGTAGGTCTGTTAGTAAAATAAAGGCAGACATGGTTTACAGTTTAACAACATTATTTTCCTAAGGAATTAATTATGAACATTTAAATTAAGCATAATAATTAAAACCTTATGCACAAAGAACTTACAGATCTCATTTTTTTTTTTTTGTTTTTGTTTTGTTTTTCGAGACAGGGTTTCTCCGAGTAGCTTTGTGCCTTTCCTGGAACTCACTTGGTAGCCCAGGCTGGCCTCGAACTCACAGAGATCCGCCTGCCTCTGCCTCCCGAGTGCTGGGATTAAAGGCGTGCGCCACCACCGCCCGGCACAGATCTCATTTTTTAAGTAACAATTATTTAGTTGTTGGGCAAAGTATTTTGAAGATTAACTACTCTTTTCCAACCAAAGAGCAGATGTGCTAAAGTGTACTTTACACTGCAGGATTGTACAAACACAGCATGGCAGCACACAGACATTTTTGTGTGTGCTAAAGGCAGAATGAAGGACATATAAATTACCAAAATATTAGCCAGTAAGTATTGACTTTTCCTGGTTAACAGAGCTTAATTTTATCAGTAGAATGTCCACACATTCAACGTTTACTCACATAAAATCTGGCAAACATGAGCTGCATCCTTTCTCTGTAATCCAGAACCGTAGCAGGCACTGAGCAAATCTGTGAACAGTGGAAATTCCTTAAGTTATTAATGGACCCTACAGATGTTGACTCAACTTTCTTACACCCTGCTGCCCAGTGAGCCAAGGTCCTCTATCAGGGAAGGCACTGAGACACTGAGATAAAAATTGGCCCTGAAGACTTCATTCATGAATTCAGCAAAAATGTATTGAAACTAGAAAAGCCTGAAAACCAGAATTCTTGCTTCAAAGTGCTCACCCTTGAAAATGGAGATACCCAGCTCTCAGTCACTGTCAGCCTTTAATTTACTTATAAGGTGTACAGAGAGACCCATTTCCCTTGTGAGGGCAAATAAGGTCTTTTTAAAATGTGTTATTGTGGGAGTGGTGGTAGGCACCCATGACAGTGCACATGTGGGTCTGAAGATGGCTTTCTGGACTTGCTTCTCTCCTTCCACGTGAGTTCTGGGAACTGAACTCAGGTTGTCAGGCTTGCAAGGCACGTGTTTTTACCTGCTGAACCATCTCACCATCTCCCAGGCCCTGAAATGTTTCCTTATGTCCCTCTTTCTATAGATCAGTTTAGGTGTGTTTGGAAATGCGTATGTTGATAAGGCCTGCACTGCCTTTTCTAGCCTCCTTCTGACCCTGTGCCCAGGACTCTCCTGCTATAGAACAATTTTTGTACAATTTGAATATGTGCTGCTCTCATTGTTAATAAAGAGCTGACTGGCCTATAGCTGGGCAGGAAGAGATTGGGTGGGAGAGCCAGACTAAGGGGACATGGGGAAGATAAAGGGTAGAGCCTGAGGAGTTGCCAATGAGACAAAGATGAAGCAGGAAATGAACATGCCATGCTGAAAGAAGTTACTGCCATGTGGCAGAGGATTGATAATAAATGTGGGTTAATTTAAATTGTAAGAGCTAGTTAGTAACAAGCATAAGCTGTCTGCTGAGCTTTTATAACTAGTAATAAGTCTCTGTGTGGTTATTTGGGAGCAGCTGCTGGGACACAGAAAAATCCACCTGTACTCTCCCTTTCAGTCTTGTCCAACCCTGCTGCAGCCTTGCCCACTAGCTGGCTTCTTCTGCAGCAATGCCAGCCTTCTTGCTCCTCTCCTGGCAAGGCCTGGCCAGCTTTGCTTTCTGGCTTCATACCCACTCTGACTACTGTTAACGCTTCCCTGGAGTCCCTTCTTCATTAAGAGCACGTCATCAGTGCTTCAGTGTTTCATTGAGCTTTGTTCTGGGCTTGTCTCTGAACTAAAACATTTATAAAGGAGTGTGTGACTCAGCTTCTGTGTGCTGCCAATTCCCAAGACAGACACTAGATTTCACAAGACCACTACTGTCAAAGCTATTTGCTGTAAAATATCAACTTATATACCTGATGATCAGATCCTACAATTTGATTTTTATTATTGTATAGAATTTAACTAATTGTTCAAATGTCTATTAAATTCATCACAAACTATAACTTAAAATCTGGCCATGGGCCAACAGGTCAGCTGCTTTAAGCCAACTACTCCTATGATCTATGACCCTTTTGTATTTTAAACTCAGAAAACACATCTGACTCCAGGAATTTAAATTTCCCAAATGTTCTTGGAAAGAATAATCAGATGCATCCTCCAGGTTTTTGTTTTTTTTTAAGGACAGTCCAGTTGTCACAGATGAGCCCTCTACCTTTAGTGAGGCAGCAGCTATTGACTGTGTGGCCCATGGTATGTACCCTACTTTCAAAAGTGTTCCCTCTTCACATGAAAAGAATGAACAAAAGGGGACAAGAGCCAACTCTCCTTGTGTAATTGACTCTTGGTGTTGCCATTGTGTCATAAATACCTGGTTTCAAACTTAAAGCAACCACAAACACCAGTACTGATTCTGAAAAGTTAAGTGTGTGTTGTGGGATGTTCTGTATGCTATGCATATGTGTTGTTCTGATTGGCTGATAAAATGCTGATTGGCTAGTAGCCAGGCAGGAAGTATAGCCAGGATAAACAGACAAGGAGAATTCTGGGAAGAGGAAGGCTGAGTGAGGAAATACCAGCCTGCCATCCACGAGGCCGCATGTAATGGCACACAGGTAAAGCCATGGAACACATGGCGACATATAGATGAACAGAAATGGACTGAGTTAAAGTGTAAGAGCTAGACAGTAGTTAGCCTGAGCTAATGGCTGAACAGTTTTAATTAATATAAGCCTCTGTGTGTTTATCTGGGTCTGAGCAGCTGCCAGACCATGGGTCCATGGGAGCTGGAAAACTTTCAGCTACAAAGGGCACCAAGGTGTGGTACCTAAAACCTGAGAAATCTTAAAAAAAAAAAAAAGATTCTAAAATGGAGCTAAAAACAGCTTCCTGGTTGTGTCTCTCAGGCCAGCTGTGTGTGAGGTATAGTATGGTGGGTTCACAGTGGTGTGTGTGCTTGAGTGCAACATGGCAGATTTCTGCCATGTACACAATGGCATCTCTAAGCTGCACAGTGCACTGTGTCATGACAGACTTAGCTTTTGCTAAAACAGAAAAAAAAGAAGTTTCTGGGCTACAATCTGCTGAATGGAAGCATAGACTCACTGCTTCCCATAGACAGAAGTGAGCCTGGTTCCCAGAGCTGGTGGAAACATAGTTCTGCCATGTTGGGAAGGTGAGGTGGGCGGAGCTAACAGCCAGTGCTGCCATTCCAGTCCTGGTAATGCTGCAGTGTAAAGCAATAGATTCACAATAAGGCAGATTCAGATGGCATAAGACTTTACAGTGTGTGTAAAAATGTGTGTAGGCTTAGAAGAGAGAAGAAAATGAATATAGACAGTTATATAAAGAAATAGAAAGTTTTTAAAAAATAAAGTCTTTAAAGAGACAGTAAAATTAATATAAAAAATAAGCCACATAAAGATGGAAATCACACAGAGTCTGGATTATATTATCTTTGGGATTTTTTTAACTACAGAGAGACATGTGATTGTAAAGGCCACTGAGTTAAATCAATATATGTATTTTAAAGATATCTTGATTTCAAAATTTATGTCTAAGGATACATTGCTTCAGAAAAGAGGTTCTGCTTTTGTTTCCACAGAAGATGAGAACCTATGGGTTGCTTCCAGGCTAATATGATCTGACCAGCCAAGACCCCATGAAAGGTCTTCAATGACACCAGGGCCCAGATGATCTGACATTCACAATGGTTTCAAGGCAACTGGCTCAGACAGTGCAGCCTCACAGACTATACCAGTCACGACCATAATTTTTAATTTTCTCAGTATCCTCATAAGAATACAGTGCCCTTTATTATCAGGCAGTAGCCTAGAAAACTATGCCCACATTCCCAAAAAATGGATTATGGATGTTTGTCTTTGTTTAGTTTGTTGATTATAAGTTGTTATTTGGTCATAGTTAATATCTTTTTAAAAGAAGAAAGGGGGATAATGATATGGAAATATAAGATATAGATATGATAGGATAAAAGGATAGATTGTTGAACCTACTTTTAAATAGCAACTTGTTTAAAAATATTTTACATTGCTATGGATTTTAATTTATAGATATAAATTTAGAGTTGATTTTGTTATGCTATATATACATATTTCTACTCCCCTTTAAGGTATTCTGTTTATGTAACTCAATGGATAATTAAGAAATACAGATTAATAATTAGCCTCCTATGATAGTCAAATTTATAGTCATGTTAAGTTTTCTAGGTATACATAGATATAATTCATTTAGGTAGGTAATCTTCAAACACTTCAAAGACCTACAGTATATGGCATTTAAAATGTTTCAAAAACTTAGACTTTCTGGACAGTGAAACATGTCTGCTCCAGGCAGCACTGATTCACTTCAAAGAGGAAGATGGGCATTGATGACACTCCATGTGGAGTTTATATTCTTCTTGGAAAAGACAGCCATTTGGGCAAGAAACTGTTCTTTCCTGGACTGCTTGACAAAATG